>NC_050465.1:2864312-3098604 GCF_903995425.1 Onychomys torridus
GTACCCCTCAGGATCTCTTTAGTGAGATAATGTGCCATGATTCTTGTATGCCTACCTATTTTTGTGTGTGTATGGTTTGCTCTGTTTTGTTTTCATTTTGCTTTTGGTTTTGGTTTTTTTAGACAATTTCTCTGTGTAACCCTGGCTGTGTTGGAACTAGCTCTGTAGCCCAGGCTTCTGCCTCCCAAGTGCTGGGATTAGAGACCACTACCGTCCAGCCCCCACCAGTGTCTTTGTTTACCTGAGGGGTTTTGGATGGCAGGCATGCAGGCCAGCAATGGGGCTTGGAGAATCCTATCATGGAAAAGGGATGGCTCTTGCAGTCCTTGCTCCCGGGACACGCATGTCTGCCTCACAGTCCACATCTGTCCCCACTGTTTTCTTCTTGCCGATGGGCATGGGTCTCTGGGCAGGCTAGAGTATGGGCTACTGTGTGGGGCTGTGTGGGAGGTTCTGTGGATGGTCTTCCCAGCCTTCCCTCAGGCAACCCTCTCCCACCCCCCACCCTCCCCCAGTGTGAAGGGCCCAGCCCATGGGCTCATCCACTCCCCCCACCCCCAGTGTGAAGGGCCCAGCCCATGGGCTCATCCACTCCCCCCACCCCCAGTGTGAAGGGCCCAGCCCATGGGCTCATCCACTCCCCTACCCCCAGTGTGAAGGGCCCAGCCCATGGGCTCATCCACTCCCCTACCCCCAGTGTGAAGGGCCCAGCCCATGGGGCCCACTCCCCCTACCCCCAGTGTGAAGGGCCCAGCCCATGGGCTCATCCACTCCCCTACCCCCAGTGTGAAGGGCCCAGCCCATGGGCTCATCCACTCCTCCCCCCTTGTGAAGGGCCCAGCCCATGGGCTCGTCCACTCCTGCCTGCCTTCCGTCCTTGAGGGCTGCTTACTGCTGTTTCCCCACTTTGCCTGCCTCCACCCCTCAGCGTTCTTCACCAAGTGCATCCTGGGGTCATCCCTCTGACTCCCTCCTCTCTGAAGGCCCGGAGTGTGTGGTGTCAGCTTGCTTTGATGGGCCTTGTCCATTTAGTAGGGTTCTGTAGTTTTGCTGCTAAGGCGCCTAACCCTTGACTTAGAGGCCTGGACTTGTGTAGGCAGGTGTGTGTGTGTGTGTGTGTGTGTGTGTGTGTGTGTGTGTGTGTCTGTGTGTGTCTGTGTGTGTCTGTGTGTGTGTGTGTCTGTGTCTTGTTTCAACAGCACTGAGGATAGAGCCCCAGCCTTGTACATGCTAGGCAAGTGTTTTACCACTGAGCTACACTCAGCCCTGGGCTATTATTTATTTATTAAACAAAGCATCATTGTTGTATGTGTGATGCACATGTGTAGGGGTCAGAAGACAACCGTGTGGAGTCTGTTCTCTCCTTTCCCTTGTATGTGGGTCCCGGTGATCAAGTTCAAGTCTTCAATTCAGGTCTCAGCATGCATGGCGAGCACTTTACCTGCTGAGCACGCGCGCTCTCTCTCTCTCTCCCCTCCGGCCTGGAATCCCTGAAGGTCAGTTCTTTGGCTTGGAGCTAGGCCTGTCTTGCTGGTGAGGGCAGTAGGCCTCCTTCCAGTCCTGAGCTAAGCAGGGCCTTGGGGACAGGGTGGGGACTGGGTGGAGACCGAGTGGAGTGGCTCCTCGTAGCTGTGTTAGGGTCTGATTCCCACATAGTGACCCTCATCTCTGGTGGGTGTGGTGGCTATCTGGTCTCCCTCTCCAAGGCCACTGATAGGTCACAGACCCACCCTCGGCCTACTGCCAGCTTGGACTTGGATTGCAGGAAGCAGAGGAATAATGTTCAGGACTTACAGACTGTTGTGTGCTGGTCCTTAAAACACCAAGAGAAACCCCCCCTCAACCTCCCCCCAGTCTCGCCCTCCCTCCTCCCTGCCACAGTGCTTACTGAATACCCATTGTGCTTTGGGATAGCTCTTGCCAAAAATATCTTACTGCTGACAGCCCAAGCTCTCCGGCCATGGGGACCTGCTGAGTCCAGTCATGGCCTTGGGGAAGCTGGCCCTGGATCCTGCCCAGCCAGGTCTTGGCAGTGACTTTCTCTGCCCCTCCCTAAGTGCTTCAGGTTTCCCTATGCAGTACCCAGTGAAACTGAGCCCTGTGTTTGGAGTCATGCAGAGTGCCTACTGTATACAGGCTGACATGGGAACTCGTTCCTTCATTTCATGCTCTGAATTGGGCGTCAGCAGCATGCTTCCAGTGCAGCCAGGAAATGGAACCACAGAGAAGCCAGACCATCGGCCCAGTAAGTGGTGGACCTAGAGTTTGAACCCAAATGGCCTGCACTCTGTTTTCTGTGTCAAGAGCCTTCTTCATTAATGGCACTTCTACCCCGAGCTCCAGGCTCTAAATCACAGCCACCCTTGACCCACATGGCTGCACTTCTTGTCTCTACAGCCTGTCCGAATTCCAGTTCCCACTGGACCACCTGATGTCATACCGGGTCTTGTCCATCTATCATACATGTTGTAGCCACAGGGGCCTTGCCTGAACCCAGATCTTATTACTTGCCTCCTTTTTCAGAAGTCCTTGTGGATCAGAGGCAGCATAGAACATTCCTGAAACAGAGCTCAGACTTCTCATTGCTGACCCTTAAGGCCCAGCCCATCCTTCTCTCACTGACCTGCCCTCTAGCTAGTCTCCAGCAGATGGTACTTAGGTCTGTCAGTCATTGTCTCTTGTGTGGTCCCCTCCTCTTCCTGGAAAATCAGCTACACACACACACACACACACACACACACACACACACACACAGTGTGTGGGGGTGGGGTGGGGGGGTGAGACAGGGTAGCCCTGGCAGTCCTAGAACTCACTATGTTGACCAGGCTGGCCTCAAACTCAGAGATCCTCCTGCCTTTGACTCCCCAGTGCTGGGATTAAAAGTGTGTGCCACCATGCCCTGCCTAGAGACAGATATTTTAAAAGAAAAACAAAAAAAGTTTTTTTTAAAGGCAAGCTGTACAATTCATGCTGGCCTCAAACTTATACGTAGCCAAGGATGACTTTGAATTTCTGATACTCCTGTCTCTACAAGTGGAGGCACTGGGATATTATAGATGTGTGCCACCATGTCAGATTTATGTGATGCCAGGGATGGAAGCCAGAGCTCAGAGCATGCTAACTAAGCACTCTATCAACTTCATAGTTGAGCGTGACCGACATTTCTCTGGGGTCTTCCTGGCCATCTCAGGGACAGGGGCCTCCTATGGAGATTCTGGGCTCAGTCAGCTGCAGTGGCATGAAGGCCCTATCCAGCACTAGGCAGTAACTCGAACCTGTGGTGGGGTCCTGCGGCTCCCTTCAACAGAGCCACTGACCCGCTCAGGTACAAGCCTGTAAGTGAGATGTGGAAAAGGTAAATGACCACTTCTCAGGTTGTGCCCAAGATCGCGTGACCACTGAGTATGCAGTTTGGGGCCTTAATTAGGTCACTGGTTCTAGCCGGGTATTCGAGACACTGAAGGCTCCTGGGTTTAAGGTGGTGCTAGCCTAAGAAGAGGGCATGGAAAGAAGTCTTGTTGGCAAAGAGGAGAGGGGCAGAGATGGACAGAAGGGTGATGGCCTGAGTGTACTCCCTTCATTTAGGAGCCATAAATCAGTCCTCACCTTACACTGAAGCTGGGCTGTGGCCCTTGGCTGTCTGTCCCCCGTCGCCCCCCCCCCCCATCCCGCCTCTTCCCCTCAGCTGGCTTCAGGACTGCTTTTCACTTAATGCCTCCCCAGCCCCTTCACTTCCTGAATTTCCTCACCTGGGAATCAGGGGTGGGGGTGGACGCTGCCTGACCAGCCCTAATGGGCTGAAGAAAGCCTCTAGTGTTGGGGGGCCCATTGTCCCCATAGTCCCCAACAGGACTAGTCCAGGGGCGCCTCTACCCCTGGGCTCAGCCCCTCGGGACTTTTCAGGGCTGCAGCATAGCATGCTCCTTTGGCCAGCTCTGGTTGGAAGAACCTCCCGAGTGTGGTGGAGAGGCCCGTAAGCCCGGCTCCTCCAGGGCTGAAGACGCATTCAAGTTCAAAGGCCACTTGAGCTACAGTTTGAGTTCAAGACCAGCTAGAGATGGAGCTCGGTGATGGAGTACTTGTCTAACGGGAGACCCCTTGAGCTCAACCACTGGTAACCAACAAAAAGAAAAAAAAAAAATATCCTGGGACTTTCCCTCTGCCCCACCCCCCAACACGCACGCACGCACGCACGCACGCACGCACGCACGCACGCACGCACGCACTGTCTAGGGCTGCTTCAGATTAGCATCCTGCAGGCCACCAGAGCCTCTGCCCTCTCCATCTGCTCCTTTCTCTCTCCTTTCTGAATGAACCACGTGGAACTCTAAACCTCCAGGGTTTTTCACTCAGTTCCCTGTCCCAAGTCATAGGCCAGCCACTCAGCAAAACCTAGACCCCTTTCGAAAAGCACCCTGGGATCATGAAGTAACCGTCGGTCCCTAGCCAGGTGAGTTTTTTCTGGTATGCTGGGTACAGCTGAGAACTTATTTGCCTGCAATTAAAAAAAAAAAAAAAAAAAAGAGCGTAAGTACCCTCACATACCAGAAGAGGGAGTCAGGTCATCTGGGGGTGGAGCTGAAACATTTGATGTGAGCTTCAACATCACCCCAGGTGTGTTGAAAGAGGAGGAAGTGCTCTTAACTATTGGGCCATACTTCCAGCCCCCCTCCTGGCCACCTCAGCAACATCTGGAAAAAAGAAGGGATGGCCAGAGAAACAAGCAAGAGCATCTGAGAGTACCTGGGCTTTGAACTGACGACTCCAGCAGCCATGCCTTTCTCTGGAGGAGCCCAGAGGCTGAACTGGCCAGTCATATGTGCTTTGTGGCTGTTCCCTCAGCACCTCCTTGGCAGGTCCTTGGCATTTTATGAGAGGGAGCTCATGTGATTAACTTGTTAGGTCATTATCATGCCCCTTTAGTGTGGCGTTGAAGGCGCCAAGCCTTATTTCCACACTATATATGCCTGGCATCCATGGGAGAATTCACACATAGCCTCCCCACAGCTTTGTTGACCTCCTCCTCCTCTTCCTCCTCCTTCTTCCCCTCCTCCTCCTCCCCCTCCTCCTCCTCCTCCCTCCTTCTCCTCCTCCTCCTCCTCCTCCTTCCTCCTCCTCTTCGAGAAAGGGTTTCTCTGTAGCTTTGGAGCCTGTCCTGGAACTCACTTTGTAGACCAAGCTGGACTCGAACTCACAGAGATCCTCTGCCTCCCGAGTGCTGGGATTAAAGATGTGCGCCACCACTGCCTGGCTGACTTTCTTTCTTTTGGGCTGGTTTCATTCCCTGTTCCATTCCTCAGCAGGTATCCTACGGCTCTGGCATCTCCAACATCTTGGGGGTCTCTAGAGGCAATCCAGGCTTCACCTTCATAGCTTCATGCAATGGCCTCTCTAGGTCTCCATTCAGGGACACCCCTGACATATGCCTGGCCTTAGCACCTCCTCACCTTTCTTCAGTCGTGGAGGAAGATTCCATAACCCCCTTCTTCTATCTTTGACTCTAAAGCCAGAACTATATTGTTATAATTTATTACTGGGGGGACCCCGAGGGTATCCCATGTGTGCAGGGAAACATGCTGGCATGTTGAGCAGGTATAGTGGCGGGTTTGCGGGTGACCCACTCCATTCGGGCATGATGGCAGTGGCCAGTAATACACAACCCAGATGCTGCATCCACATGGACAGTTTATTATAATAATTTATTATAATAGAGAGATAAAGAGGCAGAAAGACAGAAAGAGAGAAAGGAGGGGGTGTCGAAGGATGCACACCTTGTGAGAGTGGAAAGGCAGAAGAGAGAGAAAGGGGCGGATTTTTTCCTTAAGAAAAGGTCTCCACGTCAGGACGCAGGGCGGCCCCAAGGGGCAGGATCAGAATATTAACATTTCTCCATTTTGATTATTATAAAAAGAGGTGAGTTATGGGAGCAAGTAGGGGAACAAAGGCATTGAATTCTTGAGGCTACTTTAAGCTGGCAAGGGGCAAAGTGGGGATGGGGGTAGCCAGGAATCATGCATGGCAGGAGGCAGGAGTGAAGAAGCATTGTTAGCTGTCATCATGGAGATCTCTGGCGTCTGTTCCATCAAGTTGCTAGGAGAAAAAAAAAAAAAAAAACAGATTGTTATCATTGGCCTTATGAGCTGGGCTAGCCATGGGTGGAGTGATTACTGCCAGAAAGAATGGAACAGAGAAGTGTCCTGGTTGTACAGAGGAGGCAAGGGTGAACAGGTTCCAGTTGCTGGGCAGGTGCCTGCCTGAGCCTGGAAAGGTGGTACCAGCAGTGAATTGAAGGATAATGTGTTCTTCAGGATGGAAGGAGCCATCACATCTGTCATGTCTCTGGAGGCGGGGTGCATCCCTCCCAGTTGTCATCCTCAGTTGGGGGTTGGCATCCTCGGAGCTGGTGCCAGCTGGTGCAAGGGCTGGCGTATCTGGAGAGCCCCTTGGCCCAGGCTGAATGAGGGAAACTGCAAAATATTCTCGAAAATGGATGAGGTCAAAATGGGCTCTGGAGACTGTTAATTTTTATCAGACCAGATTTTTTGATGCAGTAACAGAAATTTTTCCAGGGACCTGTAGGTATCTGTAAGACAGCTGGAATAGGTTTACATCGTAGCAAAAGGGTTGAAAATCCATAGAAATTTAAGGACTCCTAAGAACTGTTTGTAGTTGGTGTTGTATCAGTTTATCAAAGCTGCATTTATCAATATTAAAAATTTGAACCTCAGGAGTTATATCTGAAACTAGTCTATCCTGTACCATGAAGTCTGTGAATGAGGCATAGCTGTCTGTAATTTTAATAGGAAACTTATTAATGAACTGTCAGTAATCTTGGGACTGGCAGCTGTCAAATTGATACACCCTAGTCATCAAACATCGTCAGATCTGAGAAGGATAAATTTAAGAAGTGAGACAGCTTTCCAGCTACCTAGGCAGCAATCCCAAGTCTCTCTGTGGTGATGAGGGGGCAGGAGCCCCAAAGGAAGCATTTGTTCAGCTGATAGGCCCGGAAGATCGGACAGATTTTTCCATGGAGTGGGAATTTGGGGAGGCCGTCCTACCTGTCTCTGCAGGGGGCACAATCGATCCCCATTGCTCCAGTAATTCACAGTCTGGACAGGATCTCAGCATTTCACTGCATGCCTGGCCTTGCCATAAGCTTACAGGTGAAGAATCTGTGGCCATCCATCTTCTTGGAGAAGATACAGGATGCTGCTGCCGGGAGCTGACATGTCTCTTTATCATAAAAAAAGCTTTTATATGAAGTGCCATATTCTCAGATCTCTACAGGTGTTTGAGGACAGGGGGAGCAAAATCTGCTGGGTGTATTTATAACTTTGAGATCATATATATGACTTAATCCTGAGTATACAGGTTTCTCAGTTAGTTACAGCTTAATGAAGTTAGCAAGGAGAGGGGCTGATCTTTGAGTACAGTCAGATTATAATCCTGGATGATTTATATAGAAATAATAATTTCTTGAGGTCATACAATATCTTCCTGCTTCTGCATAAAGAAGGTCAAATGTCTTATTGTAGAACTATTTTAATTAATAAATACCAATGGGCATTAGAGAGCTAATTGGTCCTCTATGCCAGGGGGGTTTCATCCCTAACCTAGCCCTCCAGCCTTGTCCTGAGAACAGGGAGCACAGGACGACATATTCTCCATAGCTGCTTCAAGCTGAACTGGGGCCCAGGTGTTCAGGACCCAGGCAATGGCATTTGTCGGAAGCACGTGGTCGTCTGACCTGGCTGTAGAGGCAGGGGACATTTCTGTTTGGCTGGGCTGGTCCACATCACATAGACAAGAGTCTCTGTTGGCCTCTGCGGCAGGCAAAGCGCTGCAGGCTCCATGGCTGCTGCTTCGATGTTTCCACCAGCCTGCTGGAACATAGACTAGAGACGGGAGTTAAAATTTATGAACTCATTTGGAGGCTTCTTGAGGCCTGTAGCTTTGGTAACTGGAGACCAGAAGAGAAAATCTCCCTCCTCAGGAACACACATGTGAGGAGGACTCCTGAACTGGAGCGGGACAGGACATCTGAAAGGCAGCGGTAGACTCACACCTACAGGCTTAAAGTCTTGAGCTTGTGACCCAGACAGTATCAGAACTGTATTAATGCTGAAATCTGAAATTTAGAATCTTAAGCATCAGTGCTGCTATCCTATCCCGGCTCAAGAGTGTACTGCCCCGGCCCACAGGAGGAACAAATGCCAGGCCGCGACTGAACCTTTGCTCCACTCATGCGGCCTCTGGTAGTGAGGTCATATGACCTGTCTGCTTTGACCTTAGCCAAGATGGTGGCTTGACCTTATTGAAGATGGCACTGGCTTGACCACGTGACTGCCCTTATCAAATATGGCAGCTGAGCAGGAGAAGAGGAGGGAGGGAGAACAGAGGGGTTAGTATGTAAAAGGAAAGAAATTTTTTTTTAATAAAAAATTATTTAAAAAATATGGCAGCTGACCACGTGTTCATGTGGGTTTTTGTTGTTGTTGTTTTTTGTTTTCTTTTTTTGTCAAGACAAAAAAGGATAAGGAACAGGTAAAATGAAGCATTTAAAAGTTAGTCAGAAGCCTGGCGGTGGTGCACACCTTTAATCCCAGCTCTTGGGAGGCAGAGGCAGGCAGATTTCTGTGAGTTCGAGGCCAGCCTGGGCTACAGAGTGAGTTCCAGGAAAGGTGCAAAGCTACACAGAAAAACCCTGTCTCGAAGAAAAAAAAAAAAAAAGAGTCAGAAACAAGTTAAATGGCCATCTCTCAAGCCCGGTAGTGGCAGAGCCGCAGAGCTAGGCGGGCTGATGGAGGAGCGGGGGCGGGTTCCAAGCAGTGGTGGAGCCGCAGTGAGGTGGGGGAAAGGACCCCAGCCAAAGTCCTGCAGGTGGAGCAAAGGTTTAAAGGATAGAATTACAGACAAGGAAAGGAAGTGGAGGCAAGGGGTGTGCATGCCGGGTAAAAGAACCTGGCAACAGGTGATGACCAATTGCTTATCGGAGGCTGGAGGAGCATGGAGGGCTGGACAGCGGGGAGGGGGCTTGGGAAGTAGGTGCGTTTTTCCACAATGAGGTATAACGGCGCAAGATAGCCAGGGGACCGTGGGATTCAGAGGGCACAGGCTGCCTCCGTATGCTGTCACACAGGGGGACAGTGAGCGAAGTGAGACTGACCCCCAGCGTCCCAGAGAGTCAGCAAGAATGAATGGCTCCGGATAGCCAATGGACCATCGACACAATGGCTTTGAGCCATGGAGGGCCCAAGCCCGAGGGGCTTAGAGCCTGAAAGACAAGTGGTCGGCACCGCGATCCTCTGGAGCAAATTTTCCGTCGTGGGAAAATGGCCAGGAGGGAAGCTTACCGAAAGGGGTGGGGGGCTTACGGGTTATGCCGGTGTTGGGTGAAGGTTCCAGGGCGCCTAGCGTGTCTCAGCCAGCAGGCAGGAGAAATGCGCCAGTTGGGCCTCTGTTGAGTCACTAGCACCAACGTGAGGGAGGCACACCCGAGGGTATCCCGCACCTGCAGGGAAACATGCTGGCATGCTAGGCAGATGCAGTGGTGAGCTGGCAGATGACCCACTTCATGAGGGCATGGCATCGGCGGTGGCAGCCAGTAATACATAACCCAAACACTGCATCCACGTGGAGAGTCTATTAGAATAAAGAGGCAGAGAGATGGGGGGGGGTGTCAAGGGGTGCACACCTCATGGGAGTGGAAGAGAGAGAGAAAGGGGCAGAATTTTTTCTTAAGAAGAGGCTTCTCGGGGGGTTGGGGATTTAGCTCAGTGGTAGAGCACTTGCCTAGCAAGCGCAAGGCCCGGGTTCGATCCTCACCTCAAAAAAAAAAGAGGCTTCTATATCAGGACACAGGGCGGCCCCAAGGGCCAGGATCAGAATATTAACCCACATGGCTGAAACTGCCAAGTTCTGCTGCTTACCGGGGCTGGAACATGGTCCCCTCATTCAATTACATCTTCACCAGCGTTCTGTCTTTCACTGCCTATGCCTGGTGCTCCTGAGACTTGCTCTGTAGACCGGGATGGCCTTAAACTCAGAGATCGGCAGCCTCTGCCTTCCCAGTGCTGGGACTAAAGGTGTGCCCACCACACCTTTTCACAAGTTGGAAACTGCTGGGTGGGATCTTGCCCTGATCACCACTCCCTTTATTCCATCTCTTAGTCTGTTTATCTCCTGGAACAGAGGACTTAGCTCCATTTCACTTTCTGGTGCCCTTTTTCCTCTCAAATATTTTCCCTTGCTCAGCTTGCTCCTTTTTGTTATCTATCTTCTTTAGAGTTACTACTAATATCCACACAGTAGAGTCTATACTAGATTGTTCTGAGATTTCTTCAGCCAACGGAATTAATCTAAAACTCTACACTTTAGCCTCAGGCAGACTCTTCCCACAAGGGTAGAAAGCAGCCACTTCTTTTACCAAAATATCACAAGAATGATCTCTAAGCAACATACTAAAATTGTTCTCCTCTGAAACCTTTGAGCTCCCCACAGTTCAGATTGCTCTCAGCACCTCTGTCTTCCATGCTCCTGCCAGGATGGCCCACCAAGCAGTGCTTAAAGCATGCCACCTCTTTCCAGACCCAAAGTGCCAAAGTCCAAATTCCTCCAAACACATGGTCAGGCCTGTCACAGCAATACCCCACTCCTGGAACCAACTTCTGCCCTAGTTAAGGTTTTCTGTTGTTGTGAAAAGACACCATGACCACAGCAACTCTTTTTTTTTTTTTTTATCTGTATTATTTTATGCTGAATTTATTTCTGTACCATAAGTTTTTGTTTCTTCAGTTTCTTCTGGGATATCTTTTTCTTTTGCACAACCTCCTCTTCTGGCTTTAGAACTGTTTGTTCCTTTTCAGTGAGGATCATCTCGATGTGGCAGGGGGAGTTCATTACGGGTTAATCCGGCCATGAGCTTTGTAAATTTGTCAGCACATCTTGGGTTCTTTGTTCACCTGGATGTGTTCAATGACTAAAGAAGCTACATCTAAACCCTTCAGTTCAGCCTTACTCTGTATTTTTAAACATGTACAGCAAAAGATTCAGCAGTCTCTTTAGGCCACTGACCCTGTGTCCAGCCCCACTGTTTGGTCTGGGCACACCTACCGACTCCACCATTATACCACTAGAAAGGCACACATTGCTTCTTTACAGTAACATCTTTCAGATATTTGGTGGCTTTTCAGATATGCATACCTTTGGTGGCCTGGGCAGTCTCACAGGTGTTCTTAAAGTGAACCCGAAGATTTGAGCATCTTGATTTGCATTGTAGGGTTTTCTGGGTCAAGAGAGTCGCAAAGCATCTTCACAGGTGACCTCAGGCTGCTTTCAGGAAAAGCAACCACAGCAACTCCTAAGACTGAAACATTTAATTGGGGTAGCTCGCTTACACTTTCAGAGATTCAGTCCGTTATGATGGGGAGCATGGCGGCGTGCAGACAGACATGGTGCTGGAGCTGAGACTGCCACATTTGGACCAGAAGGCAGGGGGAAGTCGACTGACTGTCACACTGAGGGACGCTTGAGCAAGAGATCTCAAGGCCCGCCCCCACAGCGACGCACTTCCTGCAACAAGGCCACACCTCCTAATAGTGCCACTCTATTTGGGGGTCATTTTCTCTCAAACCGCTACAGCTGATCTTCTACAGCCTTTACACACACACACACACTCACACACACACACACACACACACACACACACACACGTTCATCTTTTTGCCAGAAAAGGAAGAGACTATTCCAGAAGGGAGTCCACAGGCATTGGCTGTGTAAGAGCAGGTGAAGCTGGAGTTTAAACTTGCCTTGTGGCTACATCGAAGCCACCCTCCCCAGCTGCTCCACCCTTGGCTAAGGCTGCCTCATGTGCTCACCAGCTGGCTCGTGTCCTCCAAAATTCTCTCCTGGGCTGGCACCCAGAGGAGAGGTTTTCCGGAGACAGACATCTGATGTTGGCCCCTATTTCACTATGCTCCTGCTACCCTGTTGAAACGACAGCCCTTCCAGACTGCCTTTGGTGGGTTAGCCAGCTGCTCCCTTTCCAGAATATTCTGGCGCCCCTAAACCTCTTAGCAGCAGAAGTCCTCTGGCTGGGCTCTCATATTTGCCTCTCTGTTGGCTCCAGTGCAGCAGGTGGTGACTCTGCACTCCCACCTCACAGTGCCACACTTCCATTGTGTCCGCGTCCTTTCTGGGACTGTCCCTTCTGGGACTGTGTCTTTGTGTTTCTCTTCTGCCCAGGAGAGGCCCCAGCACATGTGAGCCCAGTGATGAGGGACTGAATGAATGAGTATTGGGAGCTCCAGAAAGCCAAGAGCTGTGGGACAGAAGTGGCCTGTGAGCAGGCTAGACACCAGAGGTTTCGTGTTCACTCTGTCCTTGCGCTCTTTGCTGAGAACCAGGGCCATCCAGAGCCCGAGTGAGCACTCTGGCTTTGGAAGCAGTGATAAGACACTGCAGATCTGGTTTCCCAGCCTGCTCCGCTTGGGAAGGTAGGAAGGACAGGTGCAATGATAGCTAGGGGGGACCCAGGGAACTGGGTAGGGGGACTCTGGGCCTGTGGCCTCAGGAAGTCCCTGAGGCTAATCTAGACTGATAGAGTTGGGGCCATCAGGTTGGGCCTCTGAGTGGCCACCTGCTGGGGGTGGAGCATGCAGTGCCCTCCGTGACTTAAAAGTGCCTGGGGTCACACAGGAGTTGCTGACACAGGGGCTCTTATCCAGCTGGTTTGGGGCAGACAATGATTCTGACAATCCCACAGTGTCCTTGTTCTGTGCTCCCAACTCTAGTCATTTGAAAAGATGTTGCCAACAGAACCTTGCTCTGTGCGTTTGCAAGTGTATGAGCCTGTGAGCTATATGCACCCGAAGATAGCTATGAATGTGCCCCAACACAAAATCAAAAAATTACTTCAAACAGATTGTTTTTTTAACGGGGGCAGTTGTTTTTGTAACTCGATTGTGAGCTTCTCAAGCATGACTCTGTAGATGACATCATGTTACAGTGTCAAAAGATTGTCCTTGCTGAGGCACAGGCTCCACCCGGCCCCAGGCACCACCACCCTCCTGAGAAAGCCCTGAGGGGTCCCTGGGGAGTTTCTGATGGCAGAACCTCTGCACAAAGGTTACCTGCTTTCTTTCTTTCTTTCTCCCTTAATGGCAGAATTATTCTGGGAGGAGAAAACCAAGAAAGCTCAGGGCTTCTGCACAGTGCCAACAAAAAGAAAAAGCAGTTCACAGGGTGGGGAGTGGGGGTGGGGAGTGGGGGTGGGGAGTAGAGGTGGGGAGTGGGGGTGGGGAGTGGAGGTGGGGAGTGGGGGTGGGGAGCCGGAGTGGGGAGTGGGGGTGGGGAGTGGAGGTGGGGAGTGGGGGTGGGGAGCGGGGGTGGGGAGTGGGGGTGGGGAAGGTGGGAGGCAGGTATCCAAAACTAGTCAGACGCTAGAAACCAGCTCTTGTCCCCTTGCTGCTCTCTTTTTAATAGCTGGGCCCCCTGGGCCAGGTTGGTTGGGGCTGCTGTGGCCAGGGACTCAACCCGCCCTCCTCAGGCAGCCTTCATTGCCCCCCAATCAGCAAAGAGTAGAGACTATTTCCCAATGGAGCTGGGCCCCTGGCCTTGTCACCCAGTGGGCTGGCACAGAGTGTCTCTTCTGACCCAGAATGGGGAGGCAGGTGGTGGGTTACATTTTCCTCAAACGTCAAAGATGGTGAAGACTGGAACCAAGCTGAGTCTGGGCAGATCTTTGGGGTAGAAGCCTGGAAGCCATTTACTTGTCTTGTCTGTGGACTCTGGCTTGTCTGTGGGTAGCAACTCCTTCATAAAAAGAGCCCCAGGCCCCAATCATAGTGCCTGCTGAGGATTAGCTCCATTGAGAACTCCACGGCAGGTCAAATCTCTCCCAGGTACCCAGCAGGGTGAGGCTTGTGACCAGGTCTTCAGAGCCATCTGAAGACTAGAGTCCTCCCACATCAAATCCCGAAGAACCTGAAGAGGGAAGGGACAGAGAAAATGGGAACCATCATACATGTAGTGGAAGCCTCGGGAAAGAGCGGAAGAAGGGTTTGGGGCTGTGCTATTTCCTTCCTCCTCTGTCTCTTCCTCCACTCCTCCTCGTCTTCAGTTCTGCTAAGATTATTTTCTTTCATGTGTATGAGTACTTTGCTTGGATGCACATGTGTGTGCACCACCAGTTGGAGGGGCCTGTGGATGTCAGAAGAGGGCATCGGATCCCCTGGAACCGGAGTTATAGTTGGTTATGAGCCACCATGTAGGTGCTGGGAACTCAACCTAGGTCCTCTTGAAAGGCAACCAGTGCCCTTAACTACTGAGCCACAGCCCCCTCTCCCCAGCCTGTGCTTGTTCTTTGCTGCGTGAAACAGCTTTAAAAAAGGAAGATTTGGGTTAAAAATTTATTGCCAGGTGCAATGGGACATGCCTTTAATCCTAGCAGTGGGAATGCAGAGGCAGACTTTGTGGACCAGACTGGGCTACATAGTGAGTTCCAGGCCAGTCAGAATTCTGTGGTGAGACCCTAGTTTAAACCAATTTAAATCACAGGAAGGCCTGGGTGTAGCATAGTGGCAGGGGGCATGCTTAATCCTGGGGTTGACCCTAACACCCTCCTCCCTCCAATTACAGGGACAAAAGGTGGTAAAGCTGAGTATGGTGGCACATACCTGTCGTCCTAGCACTGGGGAGGCTGAGGCAGGAGGATTTTGAGATTGAGACCTGCCTGGGCTATGTATGTAAGCCGTATTCTAAAACTAAATATAAGGAAAGAGGAACTAAGGTACTGTGGAGGAGAAATGGGGACCAAGGAGCTTTTCTAAGCCTAAAAGCATTGGAAGATGTAATCTCTCTCCCCTGCCAAATACGTATGGGGGTGAGGGGTGACCTATCCGTTGCTGTTGCGGGGCTCATGACTTCAGGCTCATGAGTCACAGTGGACTCTCGTGTCTTCAGCAGCTGGACAGTGCCACACCTCTGAGAGAGGTGCTGCAAGATGAAACAGGTGAAAATTTTCCGAGGAGCTCAGCCTGTGGGACCATTCCTCTGAGTGTTTGTAAGGTGGTAACGACAGCGCTCCACTGACCAGAAATGAATTCTGTTGCAAATGCTTGAGTCTTGCTGTGGGGCCAAACGCAGAGCCTACTCCTTCCTAGACCTTACACATGTAGCTCTTCATTTCTGCCCTCTTCAGATGTAAACTGCAGAAGGTGCAGTCCAGCTAAAATGGCTCGGATCTTCCTTGGGACAGTGAGCACGCCTTGTGCCTGTCCTCTTTCGAGCTGAGAGCTTCATAGTTTAAATGCAGTCACTGGTCGCTCTTGCCTTCCCTGCTACCTTAGAAAGCCTAAAAGCCCCTGCCTGAGGGGGGCCTGGAGAGCTGGCTCAGTGGTTTAGAGCACCGGCTGCTCTTCCAGTTCCGGGTTCTATTCTTAGCAGCTGCATGATACTTAACAGGTCGATCTAACTCAGTTCCAGGGGATCCAGTGCCATTTTCTGGCCTCCGAAGGCACTGCATGCATTTGGTACATAGATATGCATGCAGTCAAAACACCAATACATACAAAACAAACAAACAAACAAAAACCCTGCTTGAGAATCCCATGTTAAAACTTGGCAGGAGCTGGTGAGATGGCTCAGCTGGTAAAGGCACTTGCCACCAAGCCTGACGACCTTAGCTTTATCCCCAGAGAAAGGCGATAGCCAATTCCAGCGAGTTGTCCTATGACCTCTACCCAGTGCCATGGCATATGCGGCCCCCCATGAATAAATGAATGTAATAATAAATAAATAAATAGTTCATGGCACCTCAGACCTATAAAGCCAGCACTTGGGAGGCTAAGACCAGGGTCACTCACCAACTTGAGGCTAGCCCAGGCTAAAAAGAAAGACTATCTGGAAGAGAAAGAAGAGGGGGAGAGAGGGAGAGAAAAGAGGGGGAGAGAGGAAGAGAAGGAGGAGGGAGAGAACCCACCAGCTTAATTCAGATCCACCTGGCTGTTTTCATCATCCCTCGAGTGAGGCCACTAATTACCTCCCTCAGTGAAGTGAGGAAGGCCCTTAGTGAGCTCTTAATAACAGTGCGGGCAGGTAGCTATGACTAATTTCTTACAGGATGGATCCAAAGACCCAAAGGCTTGCACTAAGAAGACACACAGCAGAGCACTTGGAGTTACTGTCTTGAGCCCTTTTTTTTTTTTTTTTTTCTTTTGTACCACGCAGCTGCGTAAATCACTCCCGGCTCTGAGGGGCAGATACAGTGGGAAATGAAAGCAGGCTTGTCAAGTTCTGCTCTTTCCTGCCTTGCGAACCTAGGCCCTGAAGGAAATGACAGCTTGTAAAGCCTCTCGTGAAGGGTCCCTTTGAAGACAGGGCAACAAGTCTGATTTTAAACCCCAGCTCCACAGGGGAGGAAGATGTCACTGATGTGGTCACTTTATAGTCTTGCCGGGACTTTAGTAGATGGCACCAGGCCTCTGTTTCCAGCAGGAATAAAAGGAAGCAGCCTTAACTGAGCACCAGGGCGGGGCTGGGGGGCTGGGAAGCTGGCTGGTGCCTCTCTTCTTCCCTGCTATCTCGACCTCAGAGATGCCCCTTCACGTCTGTCTGTTTATTCCCGTGTCAATCAGGTGGTCTCCCGCAGAACAGAGTCGGGGCTCTCTTCTGCCTCTCCCTCGGCTCTTTTTTTCTGCCTGGGATTACTGCTTCTGGTGGGCTTCTGCTTCCCAGCAAATACTTTGCCAAGGGCCTGAACTCTAATCTCAGCCTCTCTTTTTAGTTATACTGTCATTTTGGTTTTGAGATAGGGTCTCTATATGTAGTTCAGTCTGGTTTCAAACTCTGGATGTAGCCTCAGCCTTGCGCCTCTACCTCCTGACTGTTGGGAGTATGGGCTTGTGTCCCTGTGCCCTCCTTTCCTTATTTAAAAGTGATGTTGAGGGGAGAGGGCCCAGAGAGATGGCTCAGTGTTGTTAAGAGCAATGGCTGATCTAGAGGGCCCAGGTTTGGTTCCCAGGAACTCACAAGGAGGCTAGCAACTGTCTGTGGCTCACGTCCCAGGGGATCTAACACCCTCTTCTGGCCTCTGCTGCCATTAGACGCATGTGGTGTACACACACATGCAACGCAGGCAAAATCCCATAGATATTTTTATCAAAAATATCAAAAACCCATAGATATTTTTTAAACTTTTAAAGGCTCATTTGGAGGCTGGAAAGATGGGTTGGTTAGTGGATAAATCACCCATCACACAGATGTGAGGGCCTGAATTCAGGTCCCCAGAATTAACATAAAGCTGGAAGCAATAGCTGTCTCTATTCCCAGAGCTCCTACTATGAGATGGAAGGCAGGAAACTCTCAGCCAATTAGCTTGGCATACATAGTGAAGAACTCTGCCTCACGAAGGCAAGGACTACTCATGATATTATCTTTTAACATATACATCATACAGACAGACATGTACACACACATGCATGTGCAATTATGAAAGAAATTGAATTGTGTTGACCTGAGCCTAGTGCTTACTGGGGTCCATCCTGAACTATGTGAGCTTTCTGTTAGACCTAGAAGGTATTAGACTTTAGGTCTGTTAGAATGTTTTCCAGGTCAGAATCCCAGAGGAGACTCAAGGACAGCTTTACTGAACCCATCTCTTGTGTCTAGAGGAGAGCCCCCGCTCAGACTGGCCTCATTGGCAGCTTCCTCTGGGTGAGCATGGGGAAGGCTCCCTCCCCTCCAGAGCAGCTGAAGACAAGTCTTTGCCTTGTTTGTTGACCTTTAGTTATCACCCCCATCCTTACACCTAATCCTGTCAGCTGCTCCTCCCCCTCCCCTGTTCAACCCACATCAGAACCCTCTGTTAATGCCTGGACTGATTGTGTCTTGACCGCGCCATCCTCCATGGCTCCAGTCTTCTTTGTAAATGTTGGAATGCAGAGTGTGAACAGAGGACAGAAGACATTTATCTGCACCTCGGCATCACAGTTACTTTAGTGGGCCCTAACTAGGCCACTTCCCCTGCTTTTGTGTGTGTGCATGCAGAGCAAGTGCCTTGCCACCGAACCGCAACCCCAGCCCCAAGGCCGGCCAACCCTTGAATCCACCTTCTCCCATGGAAAATCCCCAGACGTGGAAGATTGTGAGCTTGGGATAAGCCTGTGTGATCTGGTTCCGTCTTGTAAGTTTTGGACACATAACCTCATGGATGGGGTTCTGGAAAGTTTCACATTGTAGAAACCTGTTGGCTTTGACCAGGACTCTTGTAACAGAGACATCTGGGTCTAGCCTGTTTGTAAGAGCTTAGCTTTACAGGATCAGTTCTCAGGGGCTCTCAGAAAGCTCCTTTCCTGTCACTGTTGGGCTCCAGGCAGCATCTGCAGGCATCTCTTTGCTTCCCTGTCAGGTACCCCTGGTGCTATCTACTACTGACTTTGAGTAGGATTTTAGCCTGTCCACCTTCCTAGGGTTCTCTCATTGACCAGCCCCCGCCTCTCTGGAGTGCAGGGTCTGCACAGGGTGGAACAGAGCATCATGGGACTGGAAAGGGGGTTGCCTTTATGGGGCTTTGGGATTTTGCAGCCTGCCTTGCAATTGTTGAGCGTTGTCACAGCCTCCTGGACTCTGTTATTCAACAGATATCCGAAGTCATGCTGCTGAACTCTACCTCTTCTGAAGCCTACCTGGGACTGGAGGGAGTGGACCTCACCACTCCTCCTCCTCCTCCTCCTCCTCCTCCTCCTCCTCCTCCTCATTAAAAATGTTTTATGTATGTGGATGTCTGCATCTTGTGTGTGTATGTATAATGCCTACAGAAACTAGAAGAACATTCCCTGGGACTGAAGTTACAGATGACGGTGGACCACCATATGGGAGCTGGGAGTAGTACTAGAAAGGTAGCAGTACTTTGAACTGCTGAGCTATTATCTTCTAGCCCCAGGACCTTTGCTTTTAAAAATCGTGGTAAGATTAAAGTCAAGAGAATTTTCACAAGTTCAGCTGTGCCTACTTGCAAAAGATCATCCCAAGCTGGGCTTGCGGACAGCACTCCCCCATACCCCAGTGAGGTCTCAATGACAAACCAAAGTTCATTCTGGGTAGCTAATGGGTTTATTAACGTTACTTAAAGAGCATGAGTAAGGGCTTCTGGGCAGAAGTGTGGGTGACCCACCTGGAAGGTCTGTAGCCAGCATGGATGATGGCTTCTACATGGCTGTGTAGACGGATCCCTGTCCCCCTGGTCCTTCCCCACCTGTGTACTCTAGCCGGCCCCCTCACTCCCCCAGGGCAGGCAGATTAACATACAACCGGATATTCCAGTGAGGTCCCATGTCTTAGTGTTTTATTGCTGTGAAGAGACACCATGACCACACCAACTCTTATAAAAGAAAGCATTTAATTGGGGCTGGCTTACAGTTCAGAGGTTTAGTCCACTGTCATCATGATGGGAAACAAGGTGACATTCAGGCAGACATAGTACCTAAGAGGTAGATGAGAGTTCCACATCTGGATCAACAGGCAGCAGGGAGAGAGAGAGAGAGAGACACTGGATCTGGCTTGAGCATTTGAAACCCCAAAACCCACCCCCAATGATATACTTCCTCCAGCATGGCCACACCTACTCCAGCAAGGCCACACCTCCTAATCTCTGTCAAGTAATGCAATTCCCTAATGACCAAACATTCAAATCTCTAAGCCTATAGGAGCCATTTCTTATTCAAACCACCATATCCCATAACCCTCTCACCCCTTTTCTATGGGGGAATAGTCCACAAGCCCAGCTGGGGTAATACTTTGCAAGCAGGCACAGCTCTACTCATGAACACGTAGTAGTTTGGCTAGGCTAGTCCTGTACAACAGATACATATAAATTTAACCCCCTCTCAACTTTTTAAAAATTGGTGCTTGGGGTCAAATCCAGGGCCTTGCACGCTCTCGGTAAGCATTCTGACTTTAAACATTCAGTTCAGTGGTGTTCAGTACATGCACACTGTGGTCATGCAGTCATCCCCACCATGCGGCCGCAGAGTTCTCTTGGCTTCTGACAGTTCCCTTGCACTCCTCTAGTCTCTGGCTGTCATCCCTGTACTTCTGTCTCTGTGAATTGGGCTACTCCGGATGCCTCACAGAAGTGGAACCCTGCAATGTGTGCCTACACCTGGTTTCTCTTAGCGTGAGTTAATTTACATAACTATGCATTTACCTTGTCCATGCATTAGTGTGTGCCAGAACTTCCCTTCCATTCTGTTTCATGGATTCACCCTGTTTTTGTATATCCAGTCACGGGCTGATGGACACTTGGGTTTCTTCTATTTAACTATTGTGGATAGTGCTGTGATGAACCTTCATGTACAAGTATCTAAAATCCTATTTATATATCCATAGAAAGTAAAACAAACAAACAAACAAATAAGTAAATAAAATGTAAAAAGAGGGATGAGTGTGTATCTCGGTCATGGAGCACTGGCTTGGTCTGTTCAATCTGCTATACTTAGAGAAAAAGAATACGTTATTGGATATTTGATCACCCTGTGATACTCCGAGACTGTTAATAAAAGTAATCTTGAATCAGGGGGTGGAGTCAATGACTGGCTGACTTGAATTAGCCATTGAGATTTTGGAGGACCCAGGATATGATAGAGAGGCACAGGAAGGAATAGGGTGGGGCTTGGATAGATTTGCTAGCCCTTTCAATCTGGGAAGCATGGAGAGAGGGGGTTAACTGGTCGTTTCTCCACTGCTTGCTTCATCTATCAGGTTTTTACCCCAATATCTGACTCCCAAGTTTTTATTGATAATAGAACAGTTTAGATAAACACTCCATCAATGGAATTGTTTTGTATGGCGACTCTGTTTAGCGCCTTGAACTCCTTGCTGTGTTTTATTCCTGGTCATCAAACCAGCATCCTTTTTCCCTCTAATTACATCTTTTGTTTTACTAGAGATGTGTGTGTGTGTGTGTGTGTGTGTGTGTGTGCACATGCATGTGCACACATACCATGGCACTCGTGTGGAGGTCAGAAGATAATTTAGGAGAGTTGGTTATCTCCTCCACCTTTATGTTGGTTCTGGGAGCTCAGGCTTGTGTCCCAGCTTGGTGAGAAGTTTTGGGCCTAGACTCTTCCCTGACAGATATGCCCCGGCAAAATCAGAGATCACCTTCCTTAGATGGCTCAGGAACAGACAGCCCTCTTATCCTGTGGGTGAGTGCACCTTGGAGTCTCCCACAAGTGCCCAGTGGAGAGCCTTGCTCACCTGAGCAGTGGCGTCAGAGTTGGCCCTGGTTTTCTGCTGGGCCAGCTTTGACATCTGTGTTTCCAAAGTGAAGGAGTGTGTGTCATCCCAGCAGTTCACCTTTGGACATATCACAAGCAAACTGAAACACAGAAACACTTGTACCCCAGTGTTCCAAGTGGGACATTTTTTTATTAATACAATGCATTTTGATAATATTGACCCTCCCCTAACTTCTTCCAGACCCACCTCTACTTCCCTGCCCACCCAACTTTGTATCCTTTTTTAAAAGCAACTGTAGTGGTTTGAATAGGAATGGCCCCCATAGACTCATGTCTATAAATACTTGGTCCATAGGAAGTGGCACTGTTAGGAGGAGGTGTGGCTTTGTAGGAAGAAGTGCATCACTAGGGGGTAGCTTTGAGGTCTTAGAAGCTCAAGCCAGTTCTTTTCCTGCTGCCTATGGATAAAGATGTGGAACTCTCAGCTCTTTCTCCAGCACCATGTCTGCCTTCACACTGCCATGCTTCTCACCATGATGAGAATGGACTAAACCTCTGAACTGCAAGCCAGCCCCAGCTATATGTTTCCCTTTACACCAGTTGCCCATGCTCATGGTGACTCTTCACAGCAATAGAAACCTTATCTAAGACCCCCATCAAATACAAATACAGTTTATACTGCCATATGCTCTTGGTCTTGGATATGTGGCTTTCATTGGAGGCTGGTCTACCAACCAAGGGTCACACCCTTAAAGAAAACAATCTCTCTCTCTCTCTTTCTCCCCTCCCCCCCCCCCCCCCCCCGTGTGTGTGTGTGTGTGTGTGTGTGTGTGTGTGTGTGTGTGTGTGTGTGAAATATCAACTGCCAATACTTCTTTGCTAGGGCTGGGACTTCATCTCTCCTTTCCATGCTAGAATTTTATCTACATAGGCCTTGTGCATGTTGTTTAAAATACTCTTAGTTCCCATGTGCAGTTTCCCTGCTGTGTCCTGATAGTCAGCCATTACAAATGACTCTTAAAATCTTTCTGCCCCCTCTTCTATCATGATCCTTTAGCCTTGGGGGGAGAGGTGTAAGATAGCTGTCCCATTTAGGACTGAGTATTCTGTGGTCTTATTCTCTGCTCCTTGATCAGTTGTGGGTCTCTGCGTTAACCATCATCTAGTGCAAAAAGAAGCTTCTCTGATAAGAGCTCCTGATACACTAATCTATGGGCATAACAATAAGTCATTAGGAATCAGTTTAATATTATTTACATTTAGCAGAGTGATAGGAGCAAGTTCTCCCCTAAGGCCCATGAACTATCTAACCACAGGTTCTTGGCCTCAGTAATGGTGCTAGGTGTGGGTTTCAACTTCTGGAATCAGCCTGGAATGCAATGAAAAAAAAAAAAAGTGGTTGGTTGCTCCCATACATGTGCACCACTACTGCACCAGTGGGTGTGTCTTGTTTTAGCTCTGGGGTCCACAATTGTTAAGAATGATGATCCCTTTTCTTCCCTGTTAGTGTCCGCAGCACCTTCTAACCCTGAAAGCTAGCCAATAGAGATGACGCTTCCAGCTTAATGACAGCTTGTTTTCTCCATGTTCTATGAGTCAGGTGTATTGTGTCTTTAGTATGCCGTCATCTTTTTTAAAGTAGGTTAGACTTCTGAAGAGTTTCCTTTTTAAGAGGTATGTTTTTGAGTTTTATTGTTATTCATTTGTATGTGTGTGCACTCATAACCACAGTGGCCAGAAGAAGGTATCAGATCCCTTGGAATCCAGTTATAGGTGGATGTAGGCTTTCTGATGGGGTGCTGGGAACTTGGATTCTCTGTAAGAATAATACATGCCCTTAACCGCTGTGCCACGTCTCCACTCCCAAAGTGGCATCATTTGTGAGACCCCAAAAAAGAGAAATAGCTCAAACGCCTATTTTCATGGCTCTGGGAGAGTCATTTGGAACCTCACACAAGGGCTGCAGACAAGGGCTGTGCCACCCACCAAGTCACTTACATCCCTAGCCCTAGAGCTTTGATTTTTCAGTTTAAAAAAAAAAAAAAAGTAGGTGAATGAGGTCTACATTGAGTCAGTTTTGGCAAACCCACGGAAATCATCGTTTGCTTGTTTTGAGATAGGGTCTCAAGCTGTGTAGCCCAGGTCGGCCTTAAACTCACTGAGATAGTCCTGCCTCAGCTTCCTGGATGTTTGGTATTGTAGTATTAAGTGATCGCACATCATCCTTTTATGCCTTGGGGTCCTGGGCTGGCCCATCTGGAAACCTGGAGGCACCCTGTTAATTTCCAGACATGGGGCACCCATATTATGGGATTCTCAGAGGTTGCCACTAGTCACACAGAGATCTTGCCTGTATACTTTCTTTTTTCTTTTTTTTTCCCAGAGCTGAGGGCCGAACCCAGGGCCTTGCGCTTGCTGGGCAAGCGCTCTACCACTGAGCTAAATCCCGAAACCACCTGTATGCTTTGTAGAGTAGGTCTTCCAGCAACGAGGCTGGGCCCAGTGGGAGCTCAGAGGGCTTGAGGAAGAAACAGCTAACAGGAGAGGGGGTGAATTCTGGCACCAGAAAAGGACATACAATGGATGCTATTGCGGAGCAGGAAGACCATGGAAGAGAGGAGGGAGTGGTGCTGTGTTTGCAATGAGTACAACAGCATGAATCAGCCCCTGTGGCTAGAATGTGGTGTGTCAGTGTGTCCAGGAGTTCTGGCCCCTTCCAGCATGACAATGTGAGCTTTAAATACCACTGCCCACAGTTAGATTTCCAGTTGCCCACAGGCTACATTTCTTGGTGAATGGTGGTGGTTCTCAACAGAGATGCTTTTTCATTATAGGGGTGGGGGCAGATGGATAGTAGAAAAGACTGAATATAATTTTTTAAGAATATGGTAAAATGTGCATAACAAAAATGACCACTTCAAGCTGGTATAGTTGCACACAACTGCAATCCATTTCTTGGGAGGTTCAGAGAGTGGATTTGAGGCTGGTCTGAGCCCTGTCTAAACACACACACACACACACACACACACACACACACACACACACAGGAGTGGGGAGCGGACCCGTGGATGGTTCTGTGGTTAAAAGTGAGCACTGCTCTTATAGAAGACCCAAATTTAGTTCCTAGCACTCATGTCAGGTAGTTCACTACCTCCTTAACTCCATCCCAGGGCGATCTGAAGCCTCTGGCTTCTGTGGGCACCCGCACTCACGGGCACATACCCACGCCCAGATTCACATACATGCACATCATTAAAAATAATAAGAATGCAAAGGAAATAAAGTGACCATTTTAACCATTGAAGTGAACACAGTTGAGGGGCCTTCAGCATGTACACAGGGTTGCACCAGTGACTTGACCCTTGTCCCAGATTGAACCCATGAAGCCATCCCTCCGACCCCAGAAAACACCCTCCAACCTCTGCCTACATGAGTTTGGCTACTGTCCTTTTGTGACTGACTTATTCACTTATTGTGGCATCCCTGAGGGTCAGCTATGTTTCAGCACGCATCAAAGTTCTCTTCCTTTTATTAATTGCTGGAGAACGGTCCATTCTGTAACTGTTGATACTGCACTGTGGGGGTGAGCCCATTGTACTTATCGGCCCATCTGTCTCTGGACTCTTGGGTGCTTCCCAGCTCTTGGCTGTGGAGACCTGACTGATTCATTCTCTTTTGAGACAAGGTTTCTCTGTGTAGCCTTGGCTGTCTTGGAACTCACTCTGTAGACCAGGCTGACTTCCGACTCACAGAGATCCGCCTGCCTCTGCCACCCAGTGCTGAGATTAAAGGCGTGCATTCCCTCTTCCCCTACCCTCCTGATTCACTCTTGTTTCTGTGTATGTGATGCTGGGGAATGGAACCCCAGGGCTTCCTGCCTAACGCTGAACAAGTGTTCTTTCATTGAGCTTCATCCTAAGCCTCTTAGTTGTTCTTTTTGTTTTGTTTTGTTTTGTTTTATTTTATTGTGATGGGGTTTCTCGTTTTGGGCCTGGATTCACTACTTAGACCAGGCTGGCCGGGAGCTCACAGAGATCTGTCTGCCTCTAACTCCAGAGAGCCGTCACTTTATTTGTTCTTTAAAGCAAGAGGTTCAACCCTGAGCAACAAAGGGTTTCTGGGAAGTACGAAGAAACAGGAAGTATAAGAAGGGCTCACTGGGAAGGGAGCCAAGGAGCCCTCGGGAAGTCCTGGGAGGCCCTGTGTGTGGAAAGGGAGCTGGGGAGGAAGTGTAGAGTGGGTACCTGAAGATGGCTGGCCCAAGGAGAAAGGGTCAAGGTAGACCTCTTACTTCAGGAAGCTGGTCTTGTTTCTAGGCAGGGGTGCATGGCTAGAGTGACAGCCAGGAGAGGAGCTGGCCCCAGTGGGAGAACAGCCACCCACAGAGCTGTGGCTACTCAGGCGTGGAGATGAGTGACCCGGAAGTAAAGGGAAGTAGAAGGGTAGAGCCTGAGGCAAGACCACACCCACTTCACAGCCACACTTTGGGTAGAAGGCAGCTTTCAAAGGCACAAGACAAGCAGGAGGGGAAGGGGTTGCCAGGAATGGGTGTAGCTGAGACTCCAGGATGGTGACCACTAGGAAGGTCTGTTACTGGGTGTAGCATTTGTTGAGTTTCAGGCCGTGCCCCACGCCCAGAGTCCAACATTCGGAGGTGTTGGATCTGTGCTGGTTGACTGAAAACGAAGGCCATGAAGGAAATACAAGACATGAACAACATTTTGAGAGTGCAAAGCACAAAGACAAATTTTTTGCTAAAAGAGGAGTCTCTTCTGATGAGGTAGCCTGAGGGGTCCTACTGATAAGGTGGCCTTGGTGGGTGGTGTGTGGGGTTCCCTCCTGCTGAGGTAGTCTTGAGGGGTCACTTGTGGCGAAGTGGCCTGAAAAGCCTTGCAAAGCGGGAGGCAGTTGAGCTACTCTTCTGTGGATAAAACCAAGAGTCACACACCGGGGAAACTAGTTTTGTCCTGACCTTTCCTTCTCTGACCCTGCAGGTATGATGCTGGAAGGGACGGCTTTATCGACCTGATGGAGCTGAAGCTCATGATGGAGAAACTGGGGGCCCCCCAGACCCACCTGGGCCTGAAGAGTATGATCAGAGAGGTGGATGAGGATTTTGATGGCAAACTCAGCTTCCGGGAGGTACCTCTGGCCTGCTGAGCCTGAGAAGGCCCCCAGTCCACAGCCCCTGAATGCACACGGGTTTGCCTCTTGAGAATGTTCTTTGAGTGGATAGTTAATCTTAAACTCAGCTTTTAAATACATCCTTTGTAAACTGTGTGGGTGGCATGTTCCTCTAATCACAGCACTCAGGAGCTAGAGGCTGATCATGAGTTGAGGGCTAGCCTCAGCTACATAGTGAATTACATGAGACCCTGTCTCAAAAAAAAAAAAATCTTTCATGGTAGCTTATGTCTATAATCCCAGTACATGAAGGCTGAGGCAGGAGGATTGCTATGAGTTTCTGCCTATGAGCCACTTTTACTGACTCCTTACATAATTTTTGGGGTGTGTGTGTGGGTTTTATCGGAAGATTTTTTGATGTTTCAGTTGGACATGATGTCACATAGCTTGTGACAGCCTCCTCATGTCAAGGTGATAGAATTAGACATTTTCTGTTTTCCGGTTGTAGGTTCTGAATCAGCCAGGCCCTTGAGAGCAGTACTCTTAATCACTGGACCATCTGTCCAGCTTCCTCTCTCCTGTTTCATTCAGAGGGCACCACAGGTGGTCCAACTGAATCGAAGCTACTTGGCCATCGTTCAGCTAGCTTCTGATGTGGCCATTTCTCACAGAGGTGGGCACCCAAGGAGAGCCCCCCAAGCAGTTCCGTCAGCTCTCGGCCCCTGTAAGCAGCGCCAATGCCATTCACATCAGTCCTTTCTTTGTGAGCTCCAAGCCCCATCTTGGTCCCATTTCTAGATTGTCCTAGGTCTGTGGGCTTGGAAGTGTGAGGCCATGTGACCATCCAGACCCCCCACAAGCTTCACCCTGCTCTGTGATTTGCTTCGCTGTGTCTACCCACGGCAGAAGCCACCTGGGCTCGCAGGCAGAGCAGTGTGTGTCTCTTGAGAAAGTTCTACTTTCCTGGAGGCAGAATCCATCCCAGGCTGGCTTCAGACATGGGATTCTTCTGCTTTAGCTCCCTAAGTGCTGAACCTGTAGGCTCATACCACACGCCTGGCCACTGTGGAGTTCTCTTTGGTTTTTTTTTTTTTTTTTGAGCCAGAGTCTCACTCTGTTGTCTAGACTAGCCTAGAACTCAATATGTAGCCCAGGCTGGCTTTGAACATATAACAATTGTTCTATCTTAGCCTCCTTAGTGCTGGAGATTATAGGCGAGTATCACCATAGTCTATTGGTTCTGTGTGTGTGTGTGTGTGTGTGTGTGTGTGTATGTGTGTGTGTGTTTGTGATTTTAGGGGTGGGGAGAGTTAAGAGAGGGTCTTAAAAACATTTTTTACAAATGATTTTATTTGTATGAATGTTTTGTCTATATGTACATCTGTATATCACATGTGTGTCTGGTGCCTTGGAGGCCAGAAGAGAGCATCAGCTCTCCTGGAACTGGGATTACAAATGATCGTGAGCCTCCATGTTGGAACCGAGAATCAAACCTGGGTCCTCTAAAAGGGCAACAAATGCAGTTAACTGCTGGAGCCATCTTTCTATCCCTGAAGACGGGGTCTTACATAGCAAAGGCTGGCCTCAAACTCACTATTGTAGCTGAGGATGACCTTGAACTCCTCATCTTCTTGCCTCTGATGGGATTACAGGCTTGTACCATCACACCTAGCTTTACCCTTGGGGGTTCTTTTTATTTTTTATTTTTTTACCTTATTTATTGTATGGGGCATATGTGCATCCGTGCATGTGTGAAGAGCAGAGGACAACTTGGAGAAGTTAGTTCTCACCTTCCGCTGTCTCAGTCCAGGGCTTGAACTCAGGTTGTCGGTCTTGGCAGCAAGCCCCTTTGCCTGCTGAGCCTTCGTGTCAGCTCGTCCTTGGGTTCTTGACACATCCTTTCTCTATAGTGAGTTACCTCCTTTGTCCTAAAACGAGAAATTTATGTCTGTCACTTACAAACGAAGCACTCTGACATGGGAAGAATTATGTGTACACTACTAGCCACAGTCCTGAAGTTAAAATTCCCTCACTCTCGGGACAGCGTCCATGGGCTTGTAACTGAAAGAGCTTCTGAACTGTGCTAGCTCCCTCCGCCTTTGTTCTCTACCTCTGCTCCCCTCCCGTTCAGAGTCACCCCTGGACATTTTCCAGCTCGACACCATGCCAGTCTTTGTGGACTATAAATAGGAAAACAAACAAGGTTGGGCAGAGAAGGGGACTGTCATTCAAGGCAGTGACTGGAGCGGGTGAAACGGGGGCCTGGTATGCTGGATGCGGTCGGGTTGAACTGGATTTTCTCTCTCTTTTCTTTTTTGGCTGGCTGGGGTTAGGAGACCCCTGAGTTATGATGGGGAATGCTGCTGATGCTGGATGTCTTGGACCTCACGGCTCAGAGCAAACAGTGCTGGAAAAGGCCCAAGGGATTCGTTAATGTTTCTGGCTCACAAAGCTCTTCTGTGAATGTGAACAGTCACCTCCACTTACATTTCTAAAAGTTTTGTTTGTTTGTTTGATTGATTGATTGATTGATTTAGTGTTGAGGTAGGGGTACATGGATGCCACGGTACACCTGTGGAAGTCAGAGGACAACTTCCATCATGTGGGCCCTGGGGACCAAGCTTAGGTTGTCAATCTTGATAACAAATACTCTGAGCCTTCTCACTGGCCCCGCCTCCACTTTAGAGGTGAGAAAACTGAGTCCTGGGAAATGGAGAGTCGCTGGATGCTGACCTGGGACAATGTTCCCTCTTTCCTGAGTCTCCGAGAAGTGTCGCTGTAGAAGGCAGCCCTCCTTGTGGAGACCTCCCGTAAATGAAGGACTTTAAGGACAGCTAGGTGTTTGGCCTGGCTTGGTTTTGTTTTGTTTTGTTTTTGTAATAATAGACCATCCCAGCTTGGATTATTTAGGAAGAAAAGAAGTTTGTCTTGGCCTGCAGTTCTGGGAGGGCTAGGGCATGGTAGCAGCCTCTGCAAAGCTCCTGGTGGAGGCCGTGTGCAGCTTTAAGTCAGGGTGGAAAGCACAGGGAAAGCACGGATCCAAGATCATCAGGGTAAGAGAATGGGAACACACAGCCCCTTAGAAAAGCATCTCCCTCTCAGTGGCCTATTTGCCTTCGGTGAGGCTATCACCTCTTAACACTTTTGGACTAGGGATCAAAGAGTCACCGGAGTCAGGTGCTGAGGGGCAGGCATTGATTCCAGCCGCAGCTCACATTTGCAATGCTGACGTCTTTGCAGAGAGAAGCAAGAGAAAGGCAGCAGTTCCCGCTCTCCCCACCCTCCTGGCCTGCATCCCCTTGCTGGGGGCCTGGCCTCCTACAACAGGCTTGCTTCCTCTCCAGCCAGTGTGCTGGCTCTAAGAGCCTGCTGCAAACTGAGTCTTTGCCGGCCTCTAGTGAGAGAGTTGGAAGCTGCAGGTGGGTGAGTGTGGCATTTCTGTTCATCCGGACAGCCTCAGGGACCTCAGAGAAGGTGCGAGTCCCCACACACCCCACTTCATCTCTCGGGTTAGTGTTCACCAGTGTCCACCTCAGAGTGAGGCCTGAGTAAGAAGTGCAAGCGTAAAGCAGGGTTCCTAGCAAAGAGGAAGTTGTAGCCTTGGGAGCTCAGACTCTGGAGTTGGGAGTAAGCCTGTTGAGATGGTTGTCATACATTTATAAATGGGGGATGGTGGTGTCCATAGAAATTGGATAGTGCGTAGAAAAACCTGTAATTTTTAAAGACTTGCTTATTTTATTTTATGTGTATAAATGCTTTGCCTGCATGGATGTATGTGCACCATGTGCATGCCTGGTGCTCACGGAGGCTAGAAGAGGATCTTGAATCCCCTAGAACTGGAATTATAGATGTTTGTGAGCCACTGTGTGGGTGCTGGGAAAGAACCTGAGTCCCCTGCAAGTACAACATGGCCTCTTAACCACGGAGCCATGTCTCCATTGCCACCCCCCAACTTGTAGGTTTTTGCCGGGGCAAATTCTGACGACCTGAATTCAATCATGGGGACACATGGTAGAAGAGAACCAACCAAGTTGTCCTCTGACCTCCATAGATACGCCACGGCATGCACATATACAAAATGAATAAAATGTAATAAGGTTTTTTTTGGTAATTCATAAGTTTTTGTTGTTGTTTGTTTTCATTTTGTTTTGGGTTAGAGTTTCACACCATAGCCCACGCTGGCCTGAAACTCTTGGCAATCCACCTGCTTCAGCCTCCTGTTGCTGATGTTATGAGTGTGAACCACCACGCTAGCTTTGTAAAAAATACTTAAGAAAGGAATGAAATATTTATAAAGTAACCCAGGGAGAGAGGGTCAGGGAGAGGAGAGCCTGGTATTTAAGAAGTGATTCTGTAGAGGTCCTGATACAATTGTCCTCCAGGATTTCTTTGCTGCGACCACACTTTTTGAATGTGGAGGAAGACGGTGGACTGCACAATAAATGTGGGCTTACTAAGTAACTATTTGGATGAAAATAAGGTCAATGATTACCCTCGCAATAGAACAGAATACATTTCAGAGATTAAATATTTACAAGTTTGTTTTTTTTTTTAAAGCCATAAAAATACTAGACAGAAGCATTCCTGACTGTTTATGTAACCTTGGTGTTGGGGAAGGTTTCTCTAAGCCTCTCTCTGGCAAGAGGAAAGAAAAGGATTTGGCAGATTTTATGTAAAACTTATCCAAGTCAAAGATACTGTCGGAGCCCAGAATGGAGGGCACACCTGGAGTCCCACTACCTCCAGAGGCCAACGCTGGAGGATCAGTTGAGACCAGCAACATAGCAGGACCTCTCATCTCAGAAACTAAACAGAGCCCCGTGTGGTGGTGTCGCCTTTAATCTTAGCACTAAGGAGGCCAAGGCAGGTAAGCCTGTTCTACACAGTGATTTCCAGGATAGCCAGGATGTAGAGGAACCCTGTCTCAGGAAACAAAAACAAACAAAAATAACAAGCAGGGCTGGGGAGGTGACTCAGTGGGTAGAGATACTTGATGTCGACCTGAGTTCGATCCCAGGGATCCACATGGTGGAAGGCAAGAACTGACTCTTGCAAGTTGTTCTCTGCCCTCCACATGTGTGTATAAACAAATAAAATACTGAAGTGACAAGTCGCAAGAGCTAACGCATTGAAGATAAACGAAGGCCTATGAAGATCGCTTAGGAAACTGCCAGGAAGGTAGGCAGTCTCATGCAAAAACAGAACACGGGAGAAAAATAGAGGTAGCTAAGCGATATTAAAAAGGCGACGCAGAGATGGGGGGCGACAAGATGGCTCAAAAGACCTGGCCTGACGACCTGAGTTTAGTCTCAGGGACTCACATAGTTTCAGAAGAGAACCAACTCCTGTAAATTGTCCTCTGGCCTCCACATGTGTACACACACAATAAGTACATAAATAAATATATGTGCTTTTTTTTTTTTTTCTTTTTTCTTTTTTTTCCGAGACAGGGTTTCTCCATGTAGTTTTGGTGCCTTTCCTGGATCTCACTCTGTAGCCCAGGTGGACCTCGAACTCACAGAGATCCGCCTGCCTCTGCCTCTCAGGTGCTGGGATTAAAAGTGTGCACCATCATCACCACCACCCGGTAATATATGCTTTTTAAAAAATAAAATAATAATAATGAAGTTGAAGCTGGGTGTGTGGTAGATCTTCCTGAGTTCAAGATCATTTACACACCCCTAAAAAAAAAGTTAAATTATTTAGTTAAAAAATAGCGTACAGGGGCTGGAGAGATGGCTCAGAGGTTAAGAGCACCGGCTGCTCTCCCAGAGGTCCTGAGTTCAATTCCCAGCACCCACATGGCAGCTCACAACTGTCTAACTCCAGTTCCAAGGGATGTGACATTCTCACACCAATGCACATAAAATACATTTAAATAAAATAGCGCTCAGGGAGCAGGGAGATGGCTGGTGGAGAGGGGCTTCAGCTGTCCTAGCTGTAGGAAGCTGACGACTGAAGTTTACTCCCTAGAACACATGTAAAAGCTGGGCGTATTAGCACACATCTGCAATCCCAGCACTCCATAGGGAGATGGCAGGTAGGCACAGGAGAATTGGCGGGAGTTGGAGGGCCAGCTGGTCTCGAGTGCAGCAGCAGAAACAAGACAGGCCCTGCCTCAATAAGGTGGAAGGCAAGAACTGACTCTGGCCTCTCCATACTTGTGCCATGGAATGTGCATGCCTACACACACGCACACGCACACGCACACGCACACGCACACGCACGCACGCACGCACTGAATGAAGGATGGAAGGATGGATGAATGAATGAGAGCCAGACATTTGCCTTCAATCCCAGCACTCTGGAGACAGACAGACAGGTAGATTTCTATGATCAGACAGGTAGATTTCTATGATGTTGAGGCCTTCCTGGTATATAGATAGCTAGTTCTAGGGCAGCCAAGCCTACACAGTGAGACCTTGTCTCAAATTAATAAATACAAGCAAATAAATAAATGTTAGGATTACAGACCTGTACCATCATGTTTATGTAATACTAACTAGGGATTGAACCCAGGGCTTTCTACCAACAGGGCTAATCTGCAGTCTTATTATTGTTATGATTATTTTTTCAAGATTGAGTTTCTCTGTGTAGCTTTGGAGCCTGTCCTGGAACTCGCTCTGTAGACCAAGCTACCTGCAAACTCACAGAGATCCGCCTGCCTCTGCCTCCTGAGCGCTGGAATTAAAGGTGTGCACCACCACCACCCAGCCTTCTGCAGCCTTATTGTGTGGATTTTTTAGGGATAGATTCCCAACAGTGGCATTACTGATGGAGGAGAGAACAGGATTTAATTCAATTAATTTATTTGGTACTTGGGATTGGACTCAGGTGCTTACCCACTTACTAGGCATTGCTTTACCATTGAGCTATGCCCTTAATGCCCCCCTTTTATTGTTTTGATGATCGGTACGGGACAAAATAATTCTCCACGTATACATAGACATTAACGTCCTTTCCAGGTAGGAGAGGTGGTTAAGAGTGCTTGCAGCTCTGGCAGAGGATTCAAATTTGGTTCCTAGTACCCGTATCAGGCAGCTCACAACTTGCAATAACCCCAACTCCAGGGGTTCCAATGCCCTCTTTTGAAGTCCGTGGACACATGCACCCACACATGCACATCCTCCCCCATGTGCATATATTAAAAAGTAAATCTTTTTAAAAAACCCACCCTTTTCAAGTGCTTGGCAAGAACGTCATTTGCTCAGGCTGGAGGGTTTATTGTGGCTGTGTTGGTGAGGCTGTGTTTGTTGGCAAGGCATCGTGGACAGCAGTAACCCTCCGGTCCCTCTTCTTCCACAGTTCCTGCTCATTTTCCACAAGGCTGCTGCTGGTGAGCTGCAAGAGGACAGTGGGCTGTTGGCATTGGCCAAGCTTTCTGAGATCGATGTTGCCCTGGAGGGCGTCAGAGGTGCCAAGAACTTCTTCGAAGCTAAGGTGAGCATCATGTTCCTTTCCTACCCAGCCTCCACTCCTCCTTTACCCTGCCCTGGTGACAGGCACTTCCTGTCCAGTGACCCATGAGCTCACTCAGGACAAGGCTGTACTGGGAAGTGAAAGTGTGTCCTCACACAGCACAGAAGACACCTGTTCACAGGCTCAGGAGGGTTTGTTGGTCTCAGACTCTCCATCTAGACTTGGAGGTGTTTCCGCAGCTGCCCTTTTTCACCCATCTTAAACATCTGGGTTGGAGGCCTGGAAAGATGCAGCTCGCCAGGCAGTGGTGGCGCATGCCTTTAATCCCAGCACTCAGGAGGCAGAGGCAGGCGGGATCTCTGTGAGTTCGAAGCCAGCCTGGTCTCCAAAGCAAGTTCCAGGAAAGGAGCAAAGCTACACAGAGAAACCCTGTCTCGGGGGTGGGGGGGGGGGGGGGGAGATGCTGCTCTTGCAGAGGACTGGACTAGAGTTTGGTTCCCAGCACCTACATTGGACAGCTTACAATCCCTCTAACTCCAGTTCCAGGGAATCCAATGCCCTCTTCTGGCCTCTGTGAACACACACGCACACGCACACGCACAGGCACACGCACACGCACAGGCACACAAACACACTTTAAAAATAAATAAATATCACCAGGCAGTGGTGACACGTCTTTAATCCCAGCACTCGGGAGGCAGAGACAGGTGGATCTCTGTGAGTTCGAGTCCAGCCTGGTCTACAGAGCAAGTTCTAGGACAGTCAGGGCTACACAGAGAAACCTTGTCTCAAACAACAACAAATCATTAAAAATAAATCTTGAAAATAATAACATATGGGTTGTAGACAAGTAGGAGAGGGGTCAGGGGAGGGTGCCAGGGTGGCCTGCCCCAAATCAATGTTCGCATCACTGAAAGTGATCAGGTGTGGGGAGGCCTCACAGCTCTGTAAGTTCACAATCCCTGAGCACTGAGGCTCCTGTCCGAAGCTAGCTGCTGCCATCCTTATCTTTGCAGAGCACACCTGCAAACACACAGACAGCGAGCCCCTTCACACCTGCTGCCAAGCAGAGCAGGGTGCAGTGAGACAGGCATGTGTCCCCACCAGCCAGCCCAAGAGCATCTCTGCCCTCTCCTTCATGTTGCTATGCTGGCCTTGTCTCCATTACTGAAGACACACCAACAGGACTAAATGAGCTTGTATGTATAGTGTTAAGCGATTGCCTGGCTCATGGGGAGCAGTCAGCACCTAGTCCAAGCTGTCAGGATTGCATGCTTCTTCAGTCAGTTGCCAGCCTCTGGGAGACTTGAGTTTCTTCCGTCCATTAGTGCCTTCACATTTTTCAGTCTCTTGAGATTTCTTGAGAAGGGTCCTAGGACTGAGGCCCAAGAGCAGCAGGACAGTTCACTGCCAAGGTGCACTGGGCTAAGTGCCCTAGGCGAAGCACATGGGTCCCTGTGACTGTATCATCTGGGCATGCAGGACCTGTGGTGACTTGCCTGTGATCCCAGCTCCAGTCCCATCCAGTTCTTCAGACATTGCTGGGAGTTTTTACAACCGATCCTCAGAATCTGTAGCTCTCTTTGCCCAGAATGCCACCCCACGACCTCTGTTTGGAAAACTCTGCTCCCTTTGGACCGCCTTCTAGGCCAGCCCACTCCTCCCTATCCAAGCCTGAAAAGGCCCTCCTGAGTGCCTTTATCCCATGTGCAGGTGGCACTGTTTTGTATCTGTTCAAGGTGCTGCTGGACACTTGCAAGCAGAGTGTCAACTGATCTGTCTGTAGCGCACTCTGGAATGTCTCCCTCCCAAGGCGCGTGCACACTTGGGAAAGATTTTCCTATAACACTGCTAAGGGTTGATGCAAACTGGACACAAGTTGAACTTCAGTCATCAGAGATGAGTCCATCATGGCACGGCCATGTGTTTGCTCACTCTGTAGCCATCGAAGATGAGGTGAAGCTGTGTAATATGTGTACACAGATGTCCAAAGTAATATGTGGACACCTGACTTTAAATACTGAACAACAGCCTAGATAATTATGTATGAAAGTATTAGTAATGGACACGTCAAGGGACTCGTTTTATACTTTGGTAGTGTTGTAGAATTAGTGTGCATTATTTTTATGAGGAGAAAGATGAAACACACAAAAACAATAAACTTTTTCCTCCTTGCTGTGTTTATCCGTCTGCCTCCTCAACCAGACTCAAAGGCAGAGGAGGCGTGCTGTCTTTGTAATTACAGAGCCCGCCCGGTGTGGTGTGTAATGGCCCTCAATAAACGTTGGCATGAATGGCGAAGGAAAGGAGGGATGCTCGGGCTGGGTTTGGGAGAGGCCCTAAGGGAGGTGACGCTGGCGACAGGTGTTCTAAGATGAATGGGGATTCACCTTGTGATCAAGGAAGGGAGGCGTTCCGGTCATGGGAACTGCAAGGCAAGGCTCCAAGGCACGGAGGGCTGGAGGGCTGGAGCCTGGGGAGAACACGGAGTTGTGTGAGGGGGAAGGGCTGATGCCACAGTGGGAAAGCAAGCCAAAATGTAAGTGTGGAGACCTAGGAACTGGACCACCACTTCCCACCCACCCTTTGTTATGAGGTAGGTGACTCTGAGGACAGATGGTCCCTGGATGTAAACCCCCCCCCCCCCCCCCCGGGCTGAGGGATACCTGTAGACTGACCTCCCAGGCCCAACCCGAGCCTCTTTAAAGCCTTTTTGGGTGTGTGTGGAGGTTGGGGACGTGGTCAGGAAGCAGGTGGTGACACCGCTTTAGAACTTCAGTGCCTGTGACTACCTCATCGGGAGTTTGGGGGAAGAACAACAACATGAGGTGAGCACTGAGGAGGGGGGCTGAGATTTTGTATCAAGAAAGCCCCTCTCCCGAGCAGGTGTGGTCTGAGGAGGAGAAGTGATAAGCTGGCTTCGGTGTGAAGCCAAGCTAACTTCAGGCACAGTAAAGGTGTGAATGGATTTGATGGGTATGGCCATGGCTGCAAATGGCACTCCGTAGTGGCCACACGGGGGGGGGGGGGGGGGGGGCGCTATAAAAATATCTGTCTTTCTCGGAGCTCTGCGTGTCTTGCTGTAAGGATGGATCATGAAGGCATTCTTCCACTTCCTCTATTCACCACTGGCAATGGCTGGAATATGGCTGTCTTCATAGCCCCCTCCTGGACTCAGCGGTGGGGCCAGGGGTGGGGCTAGGCTCCACATGCCAGGTGAGCTCCCCATAGGAAGAAAGAAGGGAAGAAATGTGCTCGATGGGCACCCGGTAACACAGAGGTAGGAGCCACCTTCACAAGTACGTGTTGACACATCAGGAGAGTGAATCTTGGTGGTGATGACTGGACTGTGGGGAAAGCTTTGTATTTCCATCTTCAGGAAAAAGATGGAGGAGTCATCAGAGGCTTAAGGGAATGCTGGAGAAAAATGCTACTTTTTTTTCTTCCAGTGGTAAAGATGTATTGCCTTTTTTTTTTTTTTTTTTTTTTTTTATTCTAAAGGTTTTGGTTCCCAGCATCCATGTCCAGCAGCGGACAACCATCTGTAACTCTAATTCCAGGGATATCCAATGCCTTTGGTCTCCGTGGGCAACAATATTCACATGTGTGTACACACACACATTTAAAAAAATTTTTTTTAAATCTTTTACTTTTTTATGTGTTTGCTCATGGGTTTTTGTAGGGCTGGTGGAAGCTGGGAAAGACTGTCCAGCCCCCAGCAGCTGGGAAACCAGCTCAGGTCCTCTGCAAGAGCAGCAAGCGCTGTCCACCACCCAGGGTCTCTGCAGCCCACCCTCTCTCCAGGCTTCCTCCTGTCTAACTGGCGGTGGGGGTCTCCAGGCCAAGGCCAGCAGGACAGTGAATTCTGTATCTCCCTGAGAGAGGCCAGCTAACTCCTTTCCAGTGTGAGAACTGAGGGGATCCTTGGAGCCTCTGGCTTAGGCAACTAGCCCACCTGTCCCTGCCTGTAAGAGAGAACCTAGAGAGTATCAGGGTTCTGAATATGGGGGACTTCCCTTACTGGTCCATAAATAGTTGGATGTTTGGGTACAGAGGCCAAGAAAACAGTCACCTGGACACACCCACTCCTTGCCTAACTAGGCATGAGCTCTGGCTCAATAGGTCCCTAGGAAAGTTACTCAGAATTTCCTCATTATAGGTAATGAAAAGCAGTGGGTTTTTTTTGTTTGTTTTGTTTTGTTTTGTTGTCGTTTTTAGAAAAATGCTACTTTGTTGGACAGGCACAGTTTGGGCTTTTTAAATTTTATTTTTGTTAATTATGTATGTGGATGAATCTGTGACCATGACTGCAGTTGCCCAAAGACATAAGAGGTGTCAGATGTCCCTAGACATACTGGTGGTCTTGAGCCTCCTGACGTGGGTGCTGGGAATTGAACTTAGGTCCATGTGGAAGAGCAGTGTGTGTTCCTAACCTCTGAGCCAGCTCTCCAGCCCTAGCTGTTCTCTCCTTCCTGCCATGGGAGTGTTACAGATTGAACTCAGGTTGTCAAGTTTGGCAGCAAGCAATCTGGCCAGGCCTCAGAAGAGATGTTTAAGGGATCAGCTTCACCCTACCGAGCGGATTGCATCGGGATGGACCCAGTAGAAGGAGCCCCGTGAGCCAAGTCTCCATTGCAGGTGCCCCAGCAGGGGAGACAGTAGCTTGGGTCTACCTAAGAACATTTTTATTTACTTTGCAGTTTCTGAGAGAAATCAGTATGTTTTCCTGTCAGAGAGAAATCGTCTAGGAAACATGGAAATAAAGAGCAAGATGACTGAGCAGATAGGTCATGGGGTAGGGGTTCAGAGTCAGGGGTGGGTTATAGAACCCGGAGGCAAGATTTGTGGTGGAGGATATGAAAGATTCCTGGGTGACAAGGTGGCAAGTTACGCTCTCCTGCTGGCCTAGCTAGGAATGGCGGAGAAGGGGGGGTGTTGGTGCTGAGTTAGCCTGCCAAAATGCTTCCGGTTCATACACCAGCACCCTGGAAGTAGGTGTTATGGTCCCATTTGGGTGTTTTTGTTTGTGTGTTTGACTTGAGACAGAGTCTCTTGTGGTACAGGCTGACCGTGAACTTTGAATCTTCACACGTCCTCACCACCGTAGTGCTGGGAACACAAGCATGTGCCACTAGACCCAACTGTTGTCTCATCTTGAAGCTAAGGAAGTTGAAGCTTAGACAGTAGTAAACATTTGGTAAACATTTCACAACAAACTACAATACCTTGTAACTCTGGCATGCAGGAGGCAGAGGTAGGAGGGTTGAGAGTTCAAGGCTCCAGTCTACTATGTGTGGGGTTCAAGGTCTGTCTGGGCTACAGGAGACCCCAAGTTAAAAACACAAACTACGACAGGCGGCGGCGGTACACGCCTTTAATCCCAGCACTCGGTTGGCAGAGGCAGGTGGATCTTTGTGAGTTCAAGGCCAGCCTGGGCCTCAGAGTGAGTTCCAGGATAGGCTCCAAAGCTACACAGAGAAACCCTGTCCTGAAACCCCCCCCAAAAAAAGTGATTTAAAAAAATAGTTTCTGTATGAATGTTTGTTCATAGTTTATGATAATTCAAAAAGAAAAAAGTGACCTCTCCACCAGATCACCACCATCATGGAGACAGTTGTATACAGCCCATCAAGCTGGCTAGGGTAACCAAAGTGCTGGGCAGGACTGGATTGCAGGGACAGTGCACACAGGTACACGTGGAATTTATGGATGACATCAGTCGATCTATCATCTGAAATGTCAACCCCACCCCCAGACCCCACCCCCGTTCAGGAGGGTGATGTGCTCGCTCTATTGTGGTCAGAAAAAGAGGCTTGGAGGTTGCACTGACCTTGCTGCTGAGTCCTGGATATCTACCACTTGGACCATGATTACCTGCAACTGTTAAATAAAGCATTAGTATTGCTATTTAAAAAAAAAAAAAAAAGACAAGAAAGAAAGAAACTTTAGGCTGAGTTTGATGGTTCATGCCTATAATCACAGTCCTTGAGAAACCGAGACAGGGGGTTTGCTGTAAGTTTGAGGCTAGCCTGAGCTACAAAGCAAGTACCAGGATTGCCTGAGCTATATAGTAAGATTGTATCTCAAAGGGATAGGGTGGGTAAGTGTTACAGCTCTGAGGGGAAAGGCTTCCTCAATGGAAGTGTTGCATTATAATGGGAAAGGTATCCTGGCAGTCAGGAGCCAAGGAATACCACAAAGTCACACTGCACGACAAACCTCACACAAGAGGGTGGCTCAGTCGAGAAGTTGTAGGGAACTGAGCAGGAGGCAGGCTTATAGAGGGTTTCCTGAGGGAGGGGTTTTCCAGGAAGATTTCCAGGATGGGGACTGGTGGGATTTCAAGTCCTGTGCGGCAGCAAGCCCAGAGTTTGGTGGACTTTTAACTCAGGGATTGGTGGGTTTTTTCGTTTGTTTGTTTTGGGTTTCTCTGTGTAGCCCTGGCTGTCCTGGAACTTGCTCTGTAGACCAGGCTGTCCTTGAACTCAGAGATCTGCCTGCCTCTGCCTCCTGAGTGCTGGGATTAAAGGCGTGTGCCACCGTTGGCTGGCAGATGGTAGGTTTTTGAGCTCAGGGATTGGTAGGTTTTGATGGGTTTTCAAACCAGGAAGTAAGCTTGGACCTTCTACTTTGCTGGGTTTGGGGCCTTCGGAGTTAACCCAGTGGTTAAAGTGTTTGCTGCAGGAGGGCCAGCATTCAGACCCCCAGAACCCTTGTTAGCAGGACATGTTAGTACACATCCATAGTCCCAGGATGCTGTGGCAAGAAGGAAGGTGGAGAGAAGCCATCCCCCAGAAGCTGGCAAACCAGCTAGCCTGGGTACAGAGAAATGAACAAGAGAGGCACCGTGTCTCACACAAGCTGAGGGTGAAGACCAACACTGGAGGCTGCCCTCTGACCTCTGCACATGTCCTACCAACAGAGAGAGAGACAGAGAGGCACAGAGAGAGGGAGGAAGAGGAGAAAAACTACTTCATTGCTTGATGTGCTGAGCAATGTCTTATGGATGATTTCAAGTACCAAAAAGGTCATCCTCTCAATAACTCAGGACACTTCATAATGCAAAGGCAACGGCCAACATTGGAAGTTTTACCTGCCTTTTGACATTTCCCCATCCCGTCATGACAAGACTGTGTAGACAGAGACAAGGAAGGCCAAACGTGCAGTGCTGGCTGCTTTCCATGGTGGAAATACTCACACCGAGACTGAGTTCAAGCTCTCAATGGGAAGTGGATGCTTGTGGAGCAGCAGGGAAGCTGTTCCTAGTCATTATATCATCACGCAATATTCCCACGCTGGAGGCACAGCCCTGGCAGATAATAGTAACATGTAACAAGGTCATCAGAGTGTGACGGCCCTTCAGTACTCAACCTTTTGTGTGTGTGTGTGTGTGTGTGTGTGTGTGTGTGTGTGTGTGTGTGCAATTGATTACAGATTCATACAATTTGAAATTTTGTAATGACTAATTTTATCAATAGCTCACAGGCATTGTGAGAATGAAGCAGTTGGTTTTTGAGCAGTTATAAGCCAGCTCCAGCATACCTTGGGGTAGTAGAAAGGCTACATCTCTGATTTCTTCTACCTGAAGGAGGCAGAGATGGAAGGGATCACTGTGAAGAGAGAGATGGGGAAGAAGGCCATTGAAGACCCAGCTTTGGCCAGAAATCCCAAGTTCCAGTGGATCTCGATCTAGCCACTTTTTTTTTTCTTCAAGACAGGGCTTCTCTGTGTAACAGTCCTAGTTGTCCTGGATCTCACTCTGTAGATCAGGCTGGCCTTGAACTCACAGAGATCTGCCTGCCTCTGCCTTTCAAGTGCTGGAATTAAAGGTGTGTACCACACACCATCTGGATTCTAGCCACTATTCTTATGAGTGATTTTTGTTTGTTTTTGTTGCTTTTAAGTATATGAGTATTTTGCCTGCATAAATGTGTGTGCACCCTGAGCCTGCAGAGGCCAGAATCCTTGGAACTGGAAGTTCAGATGGTTGTGAACTGTCAGGTGGATGCTGGGAACTGAACTTTGGTCCTCTCTAAGTGCTCTTAAGCTCTTAACCACTGAACCTTCTCTCTAGATGGAAGAGATTTCTTTCATCCATCCATCTATCTATCTATCTATCTATCTATCTATCTATCTATCTATCTATCTATCTACCTATCTATAATCATCTATCTATTTATCATCTATCTATCTATCTATCTATCTATCTATCTATCTATCTTCTATCTATCTATAATCATCTATCTATTTATCATCTATCTATCTATCTATCTATCTAAAAAGTATGTCTTTAGCTTAGAAACTTGCATGCTAAATCATGGCAGTGAGGGGTGGGCCTTAATGAGGGGGTGGGCAGATGTAATGGTGTGCCAGGTTGAAGTACAGCTGGGGAGTTGAGGGTGTAGTTAGCTTTTTGTGTACATGAAGGACTTGGTTCCAGAAACCTCAGATATGAACATTTTTATATGCTCAAGCCCCCCGCCCCCATCCCTATAAAATGGTATGTAGGACTGGAGAGATAGTGTAGTTGGCAAAGCACTTGCCTTGCAAGCATGTGGATCTGAGTTCAATCCCCTGAACCTACCTGAGAAAGAAGAAGCCAGGCATAGTAGTGTATTTGGATCCTTGGGGTTCCCTAGCCAGCCAGCCTTGAGTGCTTAGTGAGCTCCTGAGGTGTTAGAATCAAGGTTGTCCCCTCCTCTGGCCTCTGCATGCTCCTTCACTTACACACACATGAAGTGGCATATGTTTGCACATAACCTATATACTTAAATACAGGTAAATGTTGAGGGATGTAGAGACTTATTATATGTTTTTATTTTGTTTTACTTGTTTTCAAAATAGACTCTCATATGTATCCCAGATCGGCCTCAGATTTGTAATCTTCCTGCCCTTTGCCTCCAGAGTGCAAGGATTATATTTGTGCACAAACACACGTGGTAAGATCTATTATTTTCTTTAAGTGCTGAGGATCAAACCCAGGGCTTTATTCATGCTAAATACACACTTCTATTACTGGGCAACACCCACAGCTTGATATCCAGTGTTGTAAAAACATAGACAATAGCTGGGTGGTGGTGGTGCATGACTCTAAACCCAGCACTCAGGAGGTAGATGCAGGTGGATCTCTGTGAGTTCCAGGCCAGCCTGGTCTACAAAGTGAGTTCAGGACAACTAGGACTATTTCACAGAGAAACCCTGTCTCGAAAAACCAAAACCCACCATAAATGAATCAATAAATCAATAAAAAGTAAGTAAGTAAATAAATAAATAAATAACAGACACTATAAATAAATAACAAAAAAAGAATGGATGCAAAAAGATCATGTCATGTTCATTTTCTGAAGCCACTGGTTTTGAAAACACAATCAGACAAGAACCACAGGTCATGAATAGTTGTTTGTTTTTATGTTGAACAGATTCTCACTATGTAGCCCTGGCTGGCCTGGAACTCTCTGGGTGGAGCAGACTAGCCTCAGACTTACACAGGTCTGCCTGCCTCTGCCTCTAGAATGCTGGAATGAATAAGTTATGTGCCACTACAGGCAGCTAAGAAAAAAATGTTTATATCAAGAATTGTAACTGGGAGCCCGGTGGTGGTGGCACACGCCTTTAATCCCAGCGCTCGGGAGGCAGAGGCAGGAGGATCTCTGTGAGTTTGAGGCCAGCCTGGTCTATAGAGTGAGATCCAGGACAGGCTCCAAAGCTACAGAGAGAAACCCTGTCTCAAAAAACAAACAAAAACAAAAACAAAAGATATGTAACTGTGAAGTAAAGAATAGGGTCAAATATATTGTATGAAAAAAATTTAAATAAATTAGAAAAGAGAAATGTAGCTGTGAGAATCTTAAATCGGGGCCCTGTGTGGTAGTGCATACCTATAATTCAATACTTCAGAGATCTTAGGATAACAAGAAATAGAATATAATGGTAATATTTAAGAAGATTCACTCTAGCTGTGAGTTTAACACACAGCAACAAATTTAGTAGTAAGGAAATTAGGGGCTAAAGAGCTGTCTCCATTAAGAGCAGGTACTGTTCTTCCGGATCCTGAGTTCAGTCTCCAGCACCCACAGCAGGTGGCTTACAACCACCTGCGGCTCCAGCTCCAAGAGATCCAATGCTCTCTTCTGGCTTCCCCCAGGCACCCCCCAACACGTGCCTGTGTGTGCACACATGAGCACAATACACACAACTTAAAAATAATTAAAAGTAAATTTTTACGTATTTCCTGATAGTAGGATAGTAGCCATGTGCATGCTAAGCACACAAGCAACCACTGGGTTCTACCTCATAGCACCACCAGTGTTTACACAGGATATCACATGATACTAAATCCTGTGGATGGGTGTGGGGTCGAGCACAGCAGCCACTGAAATAGGACGCCTAAGAAGAAGGATAGACAAATGTCTTCCGTGTGGGATTTCAGCAGGTGAGAACTATAGGAACAGTAGTGAACTACCAACAAAGTGTCTGAGAACAGCCAGTGAGACAGGCTTTTAAGCTTAGCTACTTGGGAAGCTGAGGCAGCAGGATCACAGGTTGCCAGCTTGACCTTGTCTCAAAAAGTTGAAAAGAGGTGGGAGGATACAGCACAAGGGGAGGCCCTTCCTAGGCTCAGTTCCAGGCACTGCCAAACTAGATAAATTAATAATAAATAAATAGATAAGTGTAAGATAAAAATGTTAAAAATAAATGTAAATGACAGTTACTGGCTAACCACTTAAGTAGAAGAATTTCAAATCCCTCCTTTACACAGCCCCCATTAAAATAAATGAGGCACTGGAGAGAAAGCTTAGTAGTTAAGAGTGCTGGCTGCTCTTACAGAGGACCTGGGTTCAATCCCCAGCACCCACACAGTCCGCACAAACATCTGTAACAAGTTCCAGGAGATCCAATGACCTCTTCTGACCTCCACAGGCATCAGGAAGGCACACATGGTTTATACATATATGCAGGCAAAGCACTCCTACCCATAAAATGAAATTTAAAATTTAAAATAAAGGAGGGTGTGTGTGTGTGTGTGTGTGTGTGTGTGTGTGTGCACGCATATCAAAGAACCAAATTTTTAAAAAAGTCAGGTATGGTGTCATACGTCTCTCATCCCAATATTTGTGAGGTGGAGGTAGGAGGATCAAAAGTTGACGGTCAGTTTGTGTAATTGTACATTTCTGTCTGGCCCACCAATTCCCAAATAACCACTCAGAGGCTTAATATTAATTATAAATGCTCTGCTGGTAGCGCAGGCTTATTACTAACTAGCTTTTATATTTAAATTAACTCATGATTCTTATCTGTTTTTAGCCATGTGGCTTGGCATTCTTATCGTGCTTCCTCTGCATCTGGCTGGTGACTCCTGATTCCGGCCCTCCTCTTCCCAGCATTCTTGGTTCAGTCACCCTGCCTATCCTTCCCACCTGGCTATAGGCCAATCAGTATTTTATTAAACCAACTTGAGCGACAAATTTTTACAGTGTACAAGAGGATTATTCCACAGCAGTTTTGGTTTACACAGTGAGTACAAGGCCAGCCTGGACTACATGAGCAAAATACAGAAGATCCACATGAGAAAACCATAAAAGTATTAGAAAGAAATAGAGAAAAATGGATTTGAAATGTTGGAGGTATTTAGAGTATTGGAGGCCTCCTTAAAATGTGACATAAGAGGGAAGAGTAAATGGTTGATAAATTACATTAAGATTTTAAGCACTTTGGGGGTCCAAGATACCTTGAAAGACCAGTCAAGATAGGAAGAAGACAACAGAAAGATTAACAGCAAGGGATTAATATTAAGTTATGTCGAGAACTGAAAGTTGGAGGAGAAAAACATCTGAACATGAAAGTGGGTGAATGATCCGAGTGGGTAATTCTCCAGGGAGGAAATGAGAGAAGACAGTATTTGACCACAGATTGGTAAGAAAGAGAGGATGATCATGGAAAGCTTGGGCCAAGTATATGTGGGAGGGCTTCCAGTCCATGATGTTGGGGGCGAAAACCGGAACAGCTCCCTTCAAGGACTGCATCATAGCCTTCATTAAAATCACGTACATACTCAGTGTGCTGTTGAGAGATGGTAGCAATGCGTAAGCCACAGAAAAAAATCAGTTCTAGAAGGGAGGATTTTGAAATGGCCACACACTTCTGATCCTCTGCTTCTACCTCCTGAGGTCTGGGATTGCAGGCTTTTGCCACCACATCCAGTTTTTTGGGGGCTAGGAACTAACATGCTAGGCAAGCACTCTACCAACTGGATTGTATCCCGAGCCCCTGATGTAGTATTATTAAATCCACTCACTTGGGGTTGGGGGTTTAGCTCAGTGGTAGAGCACTTGCCTAGCAAGCACAAGGCCCTGGGTTTGGTCCTCAGCTCTGGCAAATAAATAAATAAATAATAAATAAATAAACGGATATTATAAAATCCACTCACTTGGGGTTGGGGGTTTAGCTCAGTGGTAGAGCACTTGCCTAGCAAGCACAAGGCCCTGGGTTTGGTCCTCAGCTCTGGCAAATAAATAAATAAATAAATAAATAAATAAATAAATAAATAAATAAATAAAATTTAATTAAAAAAAATCTACTCATAATACAAGCAAAAACCTGTAATATTTACTTTATTTATTTACAGATTGGCCTTGAACTCAACACTACCTCCTGAGTGTTAGGATTGCAAGCATGAGCCACCACACATAGCTAAACATGTATTATTTTATATATATGTTACCAAAGCAAACCGAAAATGTAATATTTAGGAGTAAATTTGGAATGCCTGAGAGAGGTTTAAAAATATATTTGCTTTTTGTAGTTATTGAGGATTGAATCCAGGACCTTATGAATGCCAGCTAAATCCTCAGCCACTGAATTATATTCCAGCCCAGAACTGAAATGCTGATGGGAACACAGGAGCAGCATTGAACAATAACTGATTGGGGTTGGAGAGATGGCTCAGTGGTTAAGAGTATGTATCCTCTTCCAGAGGACCTGGGTCTGCCTCCCAGCATGCACATCATTCGGAAAGCTGTTATAAAGATTTCCCCTTGCAGCCCAATCAGATGCAATCCCAATCAAATACTCCCGAGGCGTTTACTTTCATTCTTTACCTAGAATGTAGCGATGTTTTGAGAATATTTTTTAATTCCTTGAGAATTTCATACAATTTTATACAATGAATTTTGATCACATTTGTCCCCAATTCCTCACTTTAACTTTTCCCAAATCCACTTCTTCTCCTCCACCCCACAACTTGCATCTCTTAAAATAAAAATGCCAGGTGGTGGTGGCCCACACCTTTAATCCCAGCACTGGCAGGTGGATCTCTGAGTTCAAGGCCAGCCTGGTCTACAGAGTGAGTTCCATGACAGTCAGGGCTACACAGAGAAAGCCTGTCTCGAAAAACTTAAAACAAAACAAAAACCTATCGACTCCAATTTGCGCTACCCATGTACTTCTGGGTGTGTGGCCATCCATTGGAGCATGCTCCATCCACCCTTAACGAAAACTGGAGCCACACCCTTAACGAAAACTGACTCTCTCTCCCAGAAGCCATCAGCTGCCCATAGGCTCCCCAAGGATGGGGGCTCATGAACCCCTTCCTACTCTACTCCGTGCTAGAATGGTGGCTGGTCCGATGGTGTGCAGGTCTTGTGCAGGCAACCACAGCTGCTGTGGGTTTCTGAGCACAGCCGTCACTCTTTCAACTCTGGTGCCCCCCACCCCCCAACCTCTCGCTCTTACTGTTTCCATCCACTCTTCCATGATTCTCCGAGTCTTGGGGAGGGAGTATGGCAGAGAGGTCACTTGTTCTCTGCACCTTGACCAGTGCTGAGTTTCTGTGTCAACTGCCCTCTGTCTGATGCACAGAGAACCTTCGCCGCTGCCTCTGAGGGTAGTAGCACTGATCCTCGTTCCGAACCGGTCCACCAGAGTGTAGTGATGTTGTTGTGAAGCCAACGGAATGCACATGTGGGAAAGAGTCTGGGGAAGCGGCTTCGCAGTGGGGCTGGCCCACCCTCATGAAGTAGTGAATACTCACTACTACCCCAAAAAAGAATCGCGGATGAGCAAACCCAGAAGATAGAAGCAGGTAGAAGTCAGGCACCAGAAAAGCAGTGGTATCCGCACTTAGACCAAAGGAAGTGTCATGGGAGCCCCTGCTCTCAGCAGTGACAGCTCCATGTGTCCAAGGTTTGCATGTCCGCTGCTTGGTGTCAACATCCCTGAACCCTTCCCTGACCTTACTGTGTCATCTGATTGCTGTTTCTCTGCAGGCCCAGGCCTTGTCATGCTCCAGTAGATTTGAAGCTGAGTTAAAAGCTGAACAAGATGAGCGGAAACTGGAGGAGGAGACGAGGAGGCTCCGCCAGGCAGCCTTCCAGGAGCTCAAGGCTGCTTTCAGCACATAGTCCCGCTGACCTGACCCATGACCACAGCTGTGCCTTATTGACGCCCTGGAGGAGATGACCAGAATTTTCACATTTTCTTCCTCTCTGCCTGGATGACCTCCCCCTCGACACCCCAGGCTTGTTTCTTAGTGCCTCTGGATAACTGGAGGCTGCTTTTATCCTTCCCAGGGCCCTGGCCTCTTTGGAAAAGGCTTACCAGCTGGCCTCTCCTGCCTTCGCTCCTCTGCTGTTATCTGTAGCCGAGACTTGTTTCTTCTTGAAAACCGTCTTTGTCCCTGCGTGGTTCTGTGTCAACAAGTCCTGTTCATCTATGGTCCTCAGAGGACATGTTGCTCATTTCTTGGATGGTTCTTCCCTGTGGTCCTTGCATTGTTTCCTGGCCACCATCTTTCTTCTTGTCACTACTAAGATTGTATTGACTTCTTCTTCCCTGGCTTCCATCCTAACGTCATGGCAGGATTTGAAGGAGGACTTGTGGATCATTACCTGTCCCCTCTCCACCTGGGCACGAGCTTGCTGTCATATTGCCTGTCTCCCGGTCCTTAACAGTGCCCACCCTCTGGCTCCACCTCATCCTTTTCTTTCTATTTCAGTGTTTCCCCACTCCTAAGTCCTTTACTGTAAGAACAAAAGAATTGTTGGAAGTCATGTTAATGAGCAGAAGGATATCTGTCACCTGACTCCTTGCAAAACGGAGTGGACCTCTGAAATTCTCAACTGACACATCAAAATCTTTTGAAATCCCAGAAGTTGTGACCATCTTCCAGTGTCTGACATCAGCTCCAAGGAGCTAAAGGAAAAGTATTGTCAGCGTGGTACAGATTTTTGTATCTTGTGAGTTGTTGGGATTTCTCACAAATTCCAGGGGGTTGTATTTTTTAACAACAACAAAAAAAGAATTCCCAATGTCATATTTATTACTTCTCTTTTGTAACTGCTATCTTTGCAATAAAGAAAATGTCTGCCTTTTTATCTTAAAGCTGTTTCCTTTTAAATAAAATGTGCAAATAATCTTTGCCTTCACACCAGTGTGGCTTGGGTCTTTTTTTTTTGAATTAGGGGATGAAGACTGTGTTTTCTATGGGGTCAGTTCAGCCTTGAGCTTCCGTTGCTACTGAATTCGGAAAGTATGGATAGAAGAGGAAGAGGATGGGTGGGGCTGGGGATGATGTTGATCAATGGTGGAGTACTTGCCTGGCATGCGTGAGGCCCTGAGTTCAGTCCAAGCACCACGTACAGCCAGTCATGGCAGCACACTCCTGCAATCCCAGCACTCAGGAGATAGGTGCAGAATTCAAGGTCATGGTCATCCTTGGCTGTAGAGTGAGTTTGAGGCCAGGCTGAGCTACGTGAGACCTTATTTTAAGAAATCAAGTAACAAAGCAAAAGGAAGAGCGGGCAGGTGGGTCCCCGCTGATGACCATCATGCCAACACTGTCACCTGCCCGCCCTTGCCACCAGTGAGAATGCTTTCCGCTGCTGGTAAAATAGGCAGTTTGGTTTCTTTTAGTTGTAGATCGCTTGAAACTCTCACTAGGGCATGGCTTTCATTAATACTACATTGTACCTTGGTACATCAAATTTAACAAATATTTCACACTAATGAAAGAAAATGATGGGTAGTCAAGGCCAGAGATGGAGAGGTATATAAGATCCTGAATTTTCTCTCAGTTTCTCCGTAAACCTAAACTTCTTTTTAGAACAGGTATTAATGACCAGCAAGATGGCCCAGCAGGTACAGCTGCTTACTACCAAGCCTGAGAACTTCGGTATACCCAGGCCCCTATGTTAGAGGGAGAGAACCATTCCTTCAGGTTGCCCTCTGGATTCCACATGCATGCCTTAGCACATGAATGTCCACCTCCACACCCACATTTTAAAATAGTTAGGGCTGGTGAAATGGCTCAGCAGATAAAGGTGCTTGCTGCCAAACCTGATGACCTGAGTTTGATCCCTGGGTAGAAGGAGATCACGTGGTATAAGGAGAGAACCAACTCCCCAAAGCTTTCCTAGACATAACTAGGAAGAGGAAGTATTTTTTTTAAGATTATTTATTTATTTATTTATTTATTTATTTATTTATTTATTTATTATACAGTGTTCTGCCTGCATGTATGCCTGCAGGCCAGAAGAGGGCACCAGATCTCATTACAGATGGCTGTGAGCCACCATGTGGGTGCTAGGAATTGAACTCAGGACCTCTGGAAGAACAGCCAGTACTCTTAACCTCTGAGCCATCTCTCCAGCCCTGGAAGAGGAAATCTTAATTGAGAAAAATGCCTCCGTAACATTTGTGGTTGATGTGGGAGTGTGTGAATGGTGCCACCCACCCCTGGGCAGGTGATTCTGAGGTATTTAAGAAAGCAGGCTGAACAAGCTATGTGGGAGCAAGTCAGTAAGCAGCTCCCCTCCATGGCTTTGCTTCAGTTCCACTCTTGAGTTCCTGCCACAGCTTCCCTCTGTGATGGACAGTGACGGGACCTGTAAGCTGAAATAAAACCTTTTGTCCCCAGGTTGGATTTGGTATGGTATTTTATCACAACAATAGGATCCCTGAGACAGCTAGTTTGAGGCATCCTGGGTTACATGAGACACTGTCTCAAAAACCAAAACAAGATAAAAGCCAAACAGAAAATAGAAATCTTTCTTCACACACAAGCCAAAATAAGAGCTAAAATTCTCAAGTGATACAAAATGTCCCGTGAGTTCTTGGGACAGAAGATGACATACATTGGGCCAGGTGACCACAAAGAGCAGGGTACGATGTCTTTGTGCCCTCTTGGTCCCCCCTTTCCGTGTCCTGCAGAAATTGCTCCCTTCATAGCTGTAACCTCTGGTTCCCAGGCTCCATCTCCAGGGGCAAGGCCCAAACCCAGCCCTTTCCTGGTCCTTCCCTCGGGCTCTACAGTGACCTGACTGGTTTTTCCGCTCTCCTTTTGCCTGACTGTCCACTGCTCTGCTGGGATACTCTGAAATGCAAATCTGTTCCTAGCATCTTCAGAGCTTCCAGCATTGACCCCTGCTCATCTGGTCTCTTGCTCTTCCCCTTTCCTTTGGAAGCAGTAGGCCCAGGAAGGTGACTTGGTGGCATGGCTGTCCCTGGAAAGTGCCACACCCCCAGCCTTGCACAAGCTGTTTCCTCTGCTCACTTGCACTCCCTCCTCTCTCCCACTAGTGATCTACTTCTTGTTGGCTCAGCCTCGGAGTATCTTCCAGAAACCTTCTTGCTGCTCCTGGAAGGGTAAGGAACACTCTCGGGTTCCTTTTTCCCCTTGAGGCTCTTCTCTGTTGTAATCTTAAGGCACCTGGGCATTCCACTGGATGCCTGACTCTGCTTCTCTGCTTCCTCTCTGTTAGGACTATGACCTTCTAAAAAACACATTTGTTTACCATTGTGTGAGTGTGTGTGTGTGTGTGTGTGTGTGTGTGTGTGTGTATGTGTATGTGTAGACGTCAGAAGACAATTTGCAGGAGTCAATTGTTTCTTTCCACCATGTGGAATCCTGGGATTGAACTCAAGTTGTTGGGCTTGGTAGCAAGCACCTTGCTTTGCTGAGCCATCAAGCTAGCACAGGACTATGAACCTTTGTGAGGACAAGAAGTCTGCCCTGTCTGCTGCTACTGGCCTAACAGGCAACTTGAAGATTTGTGTGTAAATTTCACAAAGATATATCAAGTTTGTTGAACAGATGGCCACAGGCAAGGCAGGACCCTCATCACCGATGTCAGAGAACTTCCAAGTACCTGTTGTTATAATAATGAAATACCCAAAGCCAATGAGCTTTGTAAGAAGAGTTTGTGAGTATGGTGTTGGCATCAGTTCACTGTTGGGGGTCCTCATAGGAGACCATCAGCATAGCAGAATCAAGTGTGGGTCAGAGGAATCATGGGGTCAGATAGGACTGCCAGGGTAAGGGGGAAGCTATGATTACTGTTTTTATAATAGTCTCTCAGGAGAACAAATTCATGGCCTCCTGGAGGAAAATGTGAGTCCCTTCACAAGGTAGTGCTCTCTGTGACCTAAGGACCTCCTATCTCACATTGTTCCTGTGTCCTGGCCTGCCGGCGATCGGGACAAATCTCTTCCACTCACATCCCCCAAATAAACACACAGAGGTTAATTAAACTACATGGTTGGGCTGGAGAGATGGTTCAGAGGTTAAGAGCACTGACTGCTCTTCCAGAGGTCCTGAGTTCAATTCCCAGCAACCACATGGTGGCTCACAACCATCTGTAATGAGATCTGGTGCCCTCTTCTGGCCTACAGTCATACATGCTGTATACATAATAAATAAGTAAAATCTTTAAAAAAGATATAAAACAATAACTGCATGGCCATGGCTCAAGCCTTTTGCTAACTAGCTCATATCTTAAATTAGCCCGTAGCTATTAATCTATGTATCACCACATGTTCTATGGCTTTATCTGGATCCCATTACATGTTGCTCCTTGGGTGGCTTGCTGGTATTCCCCCCTACCACTCCCCCCGCCACTTCTTCCTGTCTCTCTCTTTGAATTTCCTGCCTGCCTCTAAGCTGCCTTACCATAGGCCAAACAGCTTTATTTATCAACATTGGCCTTGAACTGCCTATGTAGCTGAAGAGGACATTGAATTTCTGATCCTCCAGACTTTACCTTCTAAATGCTGGGATTATGGGCATGTGCCACCATATCTGGTTTGTGCAGTGCTGGGGATCAGACCCAGGGCTTTGGGTATGCTGAACAAATACTCCACCCTTGACCTTCTCAGCCTTCTGCTCTGCAATTTATGTGTATATAAATCTGTATTTATGTGTATGAATGTTTTGCATGAATATATGTGTGTGTACCACTTGTGTGCCTGGTGCCCTTAGAAGTCAGAAGAGGGCTTTGGTCTCCTGGAATTGGAATTATGGTTGTGAGACAGCACATGGATGCTGAGAATTAAACCAGGGTCCTCTGCAAGAGCAACCAAAGCTCTCAATCATCAAGCCATCTCTTGAGTCCATGCCTGCATTTTAAAGTGCCCATAATCCTTGACACTACCACACCAAGGACCAAATCTCACAAACCACACCTAACAACAGGCAGGCCTTTGACATGTGGGGACAGCTCTGTAAGTGAGGGCAGCTGACACTGTATATGCACTGGAAACAAAAAACAACTAAGAGTTTTGCCTCTGTCCAGGAGTCACTGTGTGATGTAAATGAGATTTAGACTCAATCGCTAGTGACTCAGGCCTTGGTAAACCTCCATGTTCTTACCTGTAAAATGGGAATGACTAACTACCAGGCAAGTCTCATGCCTGGAATAGTATTCAGGACATAAGTTCCCCTCTCTACTTGCCATCCTCCACAACTGCAACTCTATCTCCTCCTGAGCTTCTGGTCTCTACATTTAGGTCCAGTGGCCCAGGAATGTTTAGTCCTGGCTGTTGTCCTTGCCCCAAGGGCAGGTGTCCATTTCCCGGCTTCTCTGGTCTGTTGTAGTGGTAGTGGGAGAACACCCACCCCCTGTCTGTCTGCTGAGCTGCCTTGCCCTCTGCAGGTGACAACTGTTTATCTGAGCCTGATCATGTGACCTGATACTGTGGCTTTGTCTCCTGGATATGTACTAGGATGTATACAGATGTCTCCACTGTGTACTAGGTTAGATTCCCTGTACACCTTGCCTGGCTATACAGTAGTTCCACAGTTATCTAGCAGGTTTTGTGATGGGTGCTAGGGTGCTGAAATGGGTATCTATCTATCTATCTATCTATCTATCATCTATCTATAATCATCTATTTATCATCTATCTATCTATCTATCTATCTATGTGATGGGTGCTAGGGTGCTGAAATGGGTATCTATCTATCTATCTATCCATCCATCCATCCATCCATCTATCCATCCATCCATCCATCCATCCATCCATCCATTCATCCACCCATGTATCTAATGAAATAGAGTCTCATATTTTAGTCCAATCTGGCCTTGAACAACTCATGGCAATCCTCCTGTCTCAGCCTCCTAAATGCTGAGATTGGAGGTGTGAGCTAGCACAGCAGACTGACAGGACAGTTAAGGGTCATTTTCTTGTCTTCTTTCAGAAACCAGTCACTTTTACCACATGTCACCAGTGTAAGGGTATATTGCTACTATCTCCTTTGCTTGTCTGTTTGGGATAGGGTCTTCTTATATAGCCCAGGCTGGCCTGGAACTCATGATCTTTCCTGCTTCAGTCTCCCAAAGACTGGGATTACCAGTGAGTAACCATCAGCTATTGTCTTTTTTAAAGATTTGTTTTAATCTCCATATTATTGTTTTGAGACAGAGTCTCTTTCTATAGTCTTGGCTGTCCTGGAACTTGCCATGTAGACCAGGTTGACCTCAAACTCCCAGAGATCTGCCTACCTCTGCCTCTATTTTCATTAGTTTTAAGTTATGTATATGTGTGTATGTTTGTGTATGAATGAGTGTGAGGGCAGGTACCCACAGCATCCAGAAGAGGATAGGATGTCAGGTCCCTTGGAGCTGGAGACGTAGGTGGTTTTGAGTCTCCCAACATCAGTGAGAGGAACTAAATTCAGGTCCTCTGAAAGAGCAGCACCCCTTCTCAATGCTGAGCCAGCTCCCCAGGTTTCTTGTTGTCCTTTTGACAGACAATTTGATGATTTTCAACATTGAAATTTCGACCTGTGTTTGTTACTTATTTCTGCATTAACAAACCATCTGATGACTTAATGGCTTAAAATAATAATTACCATTTATCAACGCACAGAGCAGTTGAGGGCTAGGGATGCGGAAGCAGTTTAATTGGGTGAGTCTGACTCAGGGTCTCTCATATGGCTGCTGTTCAAATGCCATGTTGAGTTCTGTCATCTAAGGCTTCACTGGGGCTGGAGAATTTGTTTCTGACGTGACTCACTCCTCTGGTTTAAAGGTTGGTGCCGGCTGTTGGCAGAAGGCCTCAGTTGCCTGCCATGGAAACGTCACTGGGCGTCTTGCGTATCTTCCCAACATGGCGAAGCACTTGCTGCACCCCTGGCCTTTTCCCAAGAAACCTTTTGGTTTCCATGCTGGTTTAATGTTGATGTGTGATCTACCTGTGGACAGACTGCCTGGGTGTGGTCAAGGATTTTATTGTTAGAAAGAACACTGACTGGGTGGATTTCAACCCAGCACAAGTGCTTTAAGAGAGTAAAGTATAAGTCATTACGGCCTTTAAGATGTAGCTTCAGAAAGCACACCGTCATTTTCCCAGTATCCCACTGATTACATAGGTTAGCTTTATTGAGAAGAATCAGCAGGAGCCATCTTGGAGCTAACCATTATAGAATCAGTCAGAGTTCTTAATCACCAGTAACAGAATCTAAGCCAGACTGATTGAAACAGGAAAAGAATCGATTGAGAAGACACTGATGAGCTCTCAGAATGACTAGCAGAGGGAGCGAATGGGTAGCTAAGAAAATGGGCATGAAGCCAGGCAACTGGGACACAGGCCAAGAGCACACCCTGGGAACCATCCAAGGATAGTGCCACCGCCCTGGCTGCTCAGAAATCTGCGGTGTGGTGCTTCTTCGGGTCATTTACTCGGGCTCCAGACTCTGGGGCTAAGCTCAGTCATGTGCCCATGAGTTAGGGTTGAGGGGTAGCATCTGGATTGTTTTTGCTTCTGTAAAGGGAAGCCGGTGCTGCTTCACACCAACATTCTTACTCTCCTCAAACATGGGAAGCATGTGAAGTGCAGAAGCCACGAGAAAGTGGCAGTATCCACTGTGGAGGCATCCATGGGTTTTTTTGTTTGTTTTTTGACAGGGTCTCATTGTGTAGCCAAGGCTGGCCTGGAACTCACAGTCTTCTTGCCCCGGCCTTCCTGGTGCTAAGATAAGAGTGTGCATGACTGTTCCTACCTTTCTTCATGACTTTGGACCTTGGCTACCTGTTTGAAGAGATTGCCAAAATTTCCCACAAGTCACTGGGCAGCAGCCAGTGCCTGCTAGAGTACCTCCTGAACCACCTGGACAGTCGCTCTGGGCCACATCAAGCTCAAGGTGCTGAAGATCTTGCTTTACCTATGTGGTCATGGGGCTACCTCTTTCCTGCTCATCCTCAGACGAAACTCTGCTCTCATCCAGGAAGCCACAGCTTTTGTAGCCCCCCCCCCCCCCCCCCCACCCTCCTCACCCCCCCACCCCTCCACCCCCCCACCCTCCCCACCCCCCACCCCCCGCCATGGAAACAGCTTGTACCAGAAGGTGTGGGCAGCTGCCCAGGACCTGGGTAGCACCTTGTTCTCAGATGCTGTACCACTGCCTCCCTCCCAGTCACCCCTGGCCCTGCCTCCATCAGGCATGGGTGCCCAGGCCAGACCTCATAGTGCTCTCCAGGGCTTTGGCTACACTAAGGAGTGGGGCCGGACAGGCTTTGTGGGTGAAACCCTCCTCTTTACAATCCAGAGGGCCACAGAGGTAGTGGCTAATGCTGTGCGTCCTGGGCCTGAGAACGCCAGTATCCAGGGACCCTTGCCACGTTGTGATATCTATCAGCCTGCAGTGACACCTTCAGCTAGCCACACACAGCCCAACCCTGGGACTCTAATCCTTGGGGCCAGAGCTGTGAGACACCAGCCTGGGCAGGCTGGAGGAGGCTGAGATGAGCTGGACAGTGGTCCTAGTTCCCAGAATTCCTCCTGCACCAGCAACTGGAGCAGGGCCTTGGACTCAGGCAGTTGGTCAGGCAGTGACAGCCACTCTGGGGCCAGCCATGAGCCAGGTGACCTGACAGAAAGGACTGAGGCCATGGCCCCAAATGACTGTCAGCAAGAGCTGAACCTAGTGAGAACCGTGACACAGGGGCCACGTGTCTGCCTGAGCTGTGAGGAGACCGAGCACTTCATCAGAGTGTGGGCTGCCCAACTGTGAGGCTGTACTGGAACTGCTCCTCCACCAGCTGCTGGTCGGGACCAGTGAGTGCGAGCAGATGAGGGTACTGTGTGCTATTGCCTCCTTTGGGGGTGCTGACCTCCTGCCTCAGGAGCACGTCCTCCTCCTCTGTGGGCAACAGCTGCAGAAACTTAATGCAGGCAACCCTGGACCTGTGACCGACAAAGCTACCAAAGTCCTGAGACACTTTGAAGCCTTCTGTGGACAGCAGCTCCCTGCCCTCAGGCCCTGTGCCCAGCACAGCTCTGCAGCCACCCTTGTGGGCCCAGCTGACCTGCTGACCAGTCCTGTGCCTCCCCCGGGGAGCCAGGTCTTCCTCCAGCCTCTTAGCTCCACCACCATCGTGCCCAGGAATCCTGTGCCTGCTTCATCCCCAGATACCTTTCTTCCTGCTCTAGAGGATGCCAGTGAGGTCAAAACCCAATTGGTACGTTCTAGTGAACAGGGGGCAGGATTTGAGCAGAGCCAGGAGAACACAGACACCCCAGAGGGTAGCTCCACTACCTGCCTGTGGAGCCCCAACTCTTTGTTTGAGGGAATGGAGCTGGTGGCCAGGTTTACAGAAGGTGACCACAGAACATTCAGTCTCAGAGCCACCAGCTTTTGCATTTTTGAACATGTGACTCTCTGGGCCCAGCTGCTCAGAGTCCCTTGGTCCTCATATTGAGGCCCCCAAGACCTCATGGCCTCATGTCCACCAAGGAGTGGTCCTTGAGTGTCTTCTGGCTGTCCTCTTGCCCCCTCTGGCCCCTCTTTTACCTAGGAAGCTGTGGTAAGGCAGTCCCTGAGCCCTGTGTGGGCCTCCCAGTGGTCAGAAGAGTCAGTGAAGAAGACACACAGGCCTCAGTGCTGACCAGCCAAGATGGAAGTGTGGAAAAGAGTCAGTTGGTCCCTCAAAAGATGTTTGCACACTCATCGCCTCTTGGGAAGTTGACTCTCTGGCCATGCCCCTGAGACTGGTTTCTGTCTTCTTCCTGGCAACACACACACAAACCTTTTTGGAGGTCTGTCCATGGCTGGAGACCACCTCAGAGGTTTCTTGCTTCATGTAGTACATCTACAGGGCAGTGCTTTCCCAGGGCCGTTGGCCACAGCCCCTCTGCTCCATACTGCTCTGATTCTAGGAGGCTGAACACAGAGGCCAAACCCTCACCCCCACCCCCGGGCTACCTCAGTCCCTGTCTGGACCAGTCCCTTTGCTAGGTGCTGGCAATGGTTATATGGACTTGAATGCCTATGGTAGCAACTGGCAGGTAGCAGGGCTGCGGTGCTGACCTTGGGTACCCTGGGCAAGCCTTGCCTGCCTGACCCTCAGAAATGAGCACTTGTAAGGGTTGGAAACATTGACTTGGTTCTTAGTTAAGGTTCTGATCTCGGGTCTTTCCATAGGGAGGTCACAGCAGCTGGGAGTCACAGCCCTCAGGGTCACAGCACTGTGGGGTTGTGCCTGTGCCTGTGGCCCAAAAGGTCTGATTCTCAGCGTCCTTAGCCAAGTGCCCTGTGGCCATTTCCAGTGTCAGGTCCCTGTAGGACCCTGCTCTGGATGCTCAGCTTGTCACAGTTTTCTGCAGACCATGGGAGAGTCAGTCTAGTGAAACTTCCTGTCTATCTCAGAAGAGCCTGTGGAGCTGGGACATGCACTTTCCCAATAAACATTAATGTTTACACACACATACACACACACACACACACACACACACACACACACAAAGCAAAAACAACAACAACAACAACAACAACAACAAACCCAACAACTAACCATTGCACTAGCCTACCTAATGTGTGACAGTCTTTTACTGAGGAGACACAACACATACATGTCTATTCACCTCAGATAGGGATACAACAAAATACAGATACTACCAAAGTCTAACTTGGTGAACCAATGTTTTTTTTTTTTGTTTTTGTTTTTTGTTTTTGTTTTTTGTTTTTTTTTTTGAGACAGAGTTTCTCTGTGTAGCTTTGGAGCCTGTAGCACGAATCTTAAAAGGTCTTATTAATAAAAACAAACCTGGAGCCAGGTATTGGGGTGAATGCTGGAAGATCAGAGAAGCAGAACAAGATCATCTTGCCGGTTCCTTAGCTGATCCTATTTCCTCAGACTGGAAACCTCTCAGTCCTCATCCAGAATGAATCTCAGCTGAACTGCTGCTCAAAGCCTGAAAGCTTAACTAGCCAAATGCTGCTAGTTCCTGGTCCTCTTACCTTATATATCTTTCTGCTTTCTGCCATCACTCCCTGGGATTAAAGGCTCACTTTCTGGGATTAAAGGCTGTGTGTCTCCAGGCCTGGCTGTTTTCAATATGGCCTTGAACTCACAGAGATTCAGAGGGATTTCTGCCTCTGGAATGCTAGGATTAAAGGCATTCGCTACCACTGCCTATCCTCTATGTTTAATATTGTGGCTGTTCTGTCTCTGACCCCAGACAAGTTTATTAGGGTGCACAATATTTCAGGGAATACAATACCACCACAGGAGCCTGTCCTGGATCTCACTTTGTAGACCAGACTGGACTAGAACTCACAAAGATTCGCCTGGCTCTGCCTCCTGAGTGCTGGGATTAAGGGTGTGTGCCACCACTGTCCAGCAAACTAGTGGGTTTTATTTGGGTTACTTACAGGAGCAGAAATTACTCCAAGACAGCTACATCACCAAGGCCCACCCAGCATGGGTGATAGCTCGTGAAGGCTGGGAACCTGAAGCATGCTACACAGTGGGCCGGCAGCTCAACAGGTTGGAGAGTATCCTTTCCAGAGGCTCATTTGGTGTAGCTCAGTTCAGTTCTGCTTCTTCCAGGAGGCTGGTCTGGTCTGAGAGTGTTCTTTGAAGTTTGGATTGACAGAGAGTGACTCTCAGCAGTCCTTAGTGTTTACTCTTGGGAGGGAGGGACCTTCTGAATCTGGTCAGTTTTAGGGACTTCCTGTAGTTATTTTGAGTAGTTTACTTTCTGTTTTAAGGAGCTTCCCTTAAATATTTTAGCCTGGAGGAAACTGCTACAGACCACTTAGACTACATGAAACCATGTCTCAACCTTTCACCTCACCACAAAAGGAGAAAAAGGCCAGTGAGATGCCTTAGTGGATGAACTGCCACCAAGCCCAATGACCTGAGTTTTATTCCTGGATCCTATGTTGCTAGAAGAAGAGAACCAACTCCCCAAAGTTGTCCTCTGATCTCCACACTTGGGTTGTAGTGTGCACACAAAGTAAATATAATAATTGTTTTAGAAATAAAAGAACAGAGTCTGGAAGTAGTAATGTACACTTATAATCCCAGCACTCAGGAGGCTGAGGCAGAAATCTTGAGCTGGAGGCCAGGTTAGGCTGCGGAGTTCCATGCCAGTGTAGGTTACACAGAGAGACCCTTTCTCAACCTCCTTCCTGAAAAAACACATATAAAGAGAGATAGTGTTTCAGTTTCTTTTTCTCTTGCTGGGATCCAATATCTTAAGGAAAACAACTTCAGGAAGATTTGTTTTACTCTCAGTTCAGCACACAGACCATCATGGCCGAGTAGTCAAGGCAGCAGCTTGAAGCAGCCCTTTACATCAGGGACAGGGATGAATGAATGCTGCTCCTTAGTTCCCCCTGTCCATTCATAAAGCCCAGGATCCTGGTCAGTGAATGGTGCCATCCACAGTGGGCCAGTCTTTCCATCAAGATAATCCCCTACAGGCATCTGCAGAGGCCTGTCTACCCAGTGATTCTAGATCCTGTCAGGTTGACAGGTAACACTAACAATCACAGATGGAAATATATGACCAGAAATGAGAGGAACAGTTTAATTGTGTATGAGAACTCTGGAACAGTAGAAATATAAACCCTTAAATATATTTGTGGCAGTTTGAATATAATTGGCCCCCATAATCTCATAGGGATTATGGCACTCAGGACATTATTAGGAAGTGTGGCTTTGATGGAGTGGGCATGGCCTTGTTGGAGGAAGTGTCACTGTGGGGGTGGGTTTTGAGGTTGTCTATGCTCAGGATACCGCCCAGTGTGTCAGTCAACTTCCTGGTCCCTGCAAGCCAAGATGTAGCCAGCACAACATCTGCCTTCACGCTGCTGCGCTCCCCACCCTGATGATAATGGACTGAACCTCTGAAATGATAAATGAGACACCCCAATTAAATGTTTTCCTTCATAAGAGTTGCTGTGGTCATGGTCTCTTCACAGCAATAGAAACCCTAACTAAGACAATGTTAAAGATTGAGAAAACAGATAGTATTTTGGGACACAGCATGGAGCATTAGGTGGAATAATGAATATTTTTTTAAAAGATTTTTTATGCCTTAATTTTCTTGGGCATTCAAAGGTTGGAAAAGGATTGAAAATGTCCAAGAAGATTTATAGTAAAAGTCTGCTTTTATGAGATGTAAAAATGGATTTATTTCCACGATTATCATCTCTATGGCCTCTCTGGCTGTTTCTTCAGCTCTCGGGTTTGGTGTCTTCAGACAGTCTTCCCTTGTTTTCCTTTGTTTTGTAGGCCAACCCTCTTAGAGTCCTATGCTGGTTCATTTCCCATCGCTATAACAAAATACTGAAACTTGGTAACTTTGTAAAGAAAAGAGCACCACTCCCAACTCACAGTGATCCTCTCGCCTCATCCTCCTGAGTGCAGAGATTTTAGGTCTAGCTTTATTTCTCCGTTTTTATAAGCGCACCAGCCATATTGGATTAGGGCTTATCCAAACTCATCTCATTTTATCTTGAGTAGCCTTTGAAGATCTGTCACTGGATAAAGTCACATTCTGAGGTGCTTGTGGGTGAGGACGACAGCATCCCTTTTGGGAGATATCCATAATCATGATGTTCCAGACTCTGTTGCTGTGAACAAATTACTCTAAGGCATAATGGCCTCAAAAGTCCTTTTTATTATGCAGGCAGTTTCAATGGATCAGGAATTCAGACAAAGTGCCATAAAGGTGCTTGTCTCTCCTTCATGATGTCTTGGGCTTAGATGCCCTGGGATGACCTGACTGGCAGGGCCAGATTCATCTAGTGGTTTTTTTCCACTCAGACAGAGTCTGGCTGTGGGCTGAGACTTCAGTTGGTGTTGTGGATGAAGAAGCCCCTCCCCCACACCCCCCACACCCCTCATGCACACACACTCAGGCTTCTTCTTGTGGTTTAAACTCAAGGCAGTGTTCTTTTTTTTTTTTTTTTTGGTTTTTCGAGACAGGGTTTCTCTGCGTAGCTTTGCGCCTTTTCTGCATCTCGCTCTGTAATGTAGACCAGGCTGGCCTCGAACTCACAGAGATCTGTGGGTCTCTGCCTCCCGAGTGCTGGGATTAAAGGCGTGGCAGTGTTCTAATTAGCCTTCATTGTCAATCTGACACAGCCTGGAGTTATCCGAGAGGATTGGCTTTCCCATTGAGGAACTGTTTAAGTTACTTTGGCCTGTAGGCCTGTTGGTGGGTGATTGCCTAGGTTGTTAATGGATGTAGAAGGGCCTGGCCCACTGTAGGCAGCAAAATTCCCTGGGCAGGCAATTCCAGGTTGTATAAGAATGCTAGCTAGCTAAGACTAGGCCTGGGAACAGGTTAGCAAGCAACCCTTTCCATGGTTCCTGCCTTGAGTTTCTGCTTAAATTCCTACCATGACTTCCTTCATGTGACCTGGAAGTGTGAGTTTCTTTGGGTTAGTGTAACCACACCCTCAACCAGGGTTTCTCTATGTAGCCTAGGCTGCTAGGCTGTCCTTGAACTCAGAGATCCACCTGACTCTAGTGCTGGGATTAAAGGCATGGACACCCCCCCCCCCCCCCCCCCGACCCAGCTTGGTTAGTGTTTTATCACAAACAAAAAATGAAACTACAGCAGGCAGTCACAAGACATCTGGACCTAGTGAAAACTTTGCTTCAAAAGACACTGTTTAGGGCTGGAGAGATGGCTCAGTGGTTAGGAGCACTGGCTGTTCTTCCAGAGGCCCTGAGTTCAATTCCCAGCAACCACATGGTGGCTCACAACCATCTGTCATGAGATCTGGCGCCCTCTTCTGGAGCACAGGCATAACGCTGTATACATAATAAATAAATCTTAAAAAAAAACAAAACAAAACAGGATGAAGCTATGTTACCCCTCATAATTTAGCACTAGGGAGCCTGTCATTTCATGTCTACTACCCCGTCCATATAGGGACCCAAAGGAAGATAAGTTGACTCTACTTCTGGAAGGGGCAGGGGAAGTTATAGAAGAATATGTTTAATAGACGATATAGCCAAGGTCATTTTAGAAAAATGGAAACTCACAAATGCTGAGCCCAAGTTCATTACCAATTATACCCATTTCGGATTAAACTTCTCAACTCCACTCTCATTTGCAAATGATTTTTTTTTTAATTCCCAATGTCTTGTTCCTAACAATGATACAGTAAAGTGGAAGCTGTTATTTTTCTTAACTAGAACACCCATTGGTCTACTGTTGTACACTTGGTCTTAGCCAAAAGGCTGAGAAGTGATGACTGCTGTTGTACTTTAAAAATCGCTCTTTGGCGAAACATCAGAGAGCTAGTGTGACTAACAGAAGAGAAGGAATGTGCCCTTCCTAAGGGGTACAGAATGGATAATTTGATTGCATAGGTATTTGTTCAGCATTTATCATGTGCCAGGTCGATGACAGCTGCAGAGGCGCACAGGTGAATAATGCAGTATGGACTGTGAATAAAAGCATGGGGTTTCAGTCAGCTTTTATCACCAACACCATCACCACCATCATTCCCTAGATTTGGTTCTTGCTTTCTGTAAGTTTATAAGTTAGGAAGGAACATATGGCCGAGGAACTCTGTTTGGCACTTTCTGATGAAGTCAAACTAATACCACACCACTATCCCTTTCCAAATGAGAGGAAGAAATACCATCTTTCCTTGAGAGCCATACTCTTGCTCAGCAGGGTCAGCATCACCTGGGAGCTGGTAGTAATAGCGGTCTCGAGTGGCCCCTTCAGACTGCCATGCTGCTGAAAGCTATCCTCCATCCTCCTTATTTCCCCTTCCTTTGTTCTTTCTCCTGTATGAGTTACCTTTCTTGTTGCTGTGATAAAATAATCAGGGAATCTTTGCTGACGAGATAAATTGCTAGCCCGCTGTGGTAGCACGCTTCTTTAGTCTCCGCACTGGGGAGGCAGAGGCAGGCAGAGTGTGTAGCCTGTCTGGTCTACAGAATGAGTTCCAGGTCAGCCAGGGCTGCACAGAAAAACCCTGTCTTGAAAAACTAGAGAATGAGTGAGTGGGGATGGGCAGAGAGGGAGAGGAGATCCTATTCTGGCTCACAATTCAAGGGTATTGTCCACCTTGGTGGGGATGGGGGTTGGGGTCGGGGGTGGGCGCTTGTCACGATGGCAGGAGCTTGATGTGGCCGGTCGCATCCCATCCAACGTTAGGAAGCTGTGTATGATGAATGCTTTGCCAGCTTCTGTGCAGCTTGCTTTCTCCTTTTATTCAGTCCAGGACCCCAGCCCATGCAATGGTATTTCCTTCCCATTTTACCGACTTGTGCGTTTTCCCACATCAATGAACATAATCTAGATAGTCTCTCGCAAATTTGTCCAGACATTTGTCTCCATGGTGATTCCAAATCCTATCAAATTGACAGTCGAGATTAATCATCACTCTTCTGAATTTAATGCCCTATTATATAGTTTGACTTTGAAAGGGAATCAAGACTCAAGGAGGGGAGGCAGAGAGGGAGGTTGGCATTTGTATATATGTTTACAGGCGTTGAACCTGTACTCCCAACAGGCTAGGTAGTACTCTATGATTGAGCTCTGAAACTCAAGTTTTCTTTTCTTCCTTTCTTCCTTCCTTCTTTTTTTTTTTTTTCCCCCGAGGCAGGGTTTCTCTGTAGCTTTGGAGCCTGTCCTGGAACTGGCTCTGTAGACCAGGCTGGCCTAGAACTCACAAATATCTGCCTGCCTCTGCCTCCTAAGTGCTGGGATTAAAGATGTGCACCACCACTGCCTGGTCAAACTCAAGTTTTCAATATTTAATTTTAAGATAAAAAAGCCATTTGCGTATATTTGTAAAAAAAAAAAAAAAAAAAGTAAAAGAAAAGAAAAAGAAAAGGTCACGCCTTTAATCCCAGCACTTGGGAGGCAGAGCCAGGCGGATTTCTGTGAGTTCGAGGCCAACCTGGTCTACAGAGTGAGATCCAGGAAAGGCGCAAAGCTACACAGAGAAACCCTGTCTCGAAAAACCAAAAAAAAAAAAAAAAAGGAAAGAAAAAAGAAAAGGTCGATGGGAAGAGCCATGTTAAAAGAGCTGGAAGATATAGTTCACTGTGTAAGACTCTGGGCTGATTCCAAACACCAAAGGAGGTAGAGGGGCATGAAAAGACTAACAGCGCCGGAAAGACCGTGATGACTTGAGATGGTAGCTGTACTAGGTTTAGCAGCTAGAAGTAGAGTATGTCCAGCTAAATACGAGTTTCAGAAAGACAGCAGATAATTTCCTGTCTTCTGTATTGCTGGTTTTCCTACCCGTTATCTAGCAACCCTAAAACGGGAGCGCAATATATAAAGGGATTGTAGGCTCACATGCAGTGGGAGTCAGAACTTTAAAACCCTTCCCAGCTGTCACATTCCAACACTCCAAAATGAATTCCCATTTCTACTAGAGAGGAAACCGCTTTGAATTTCAGTCTCACCCTTTGCTCCACGATGGACAATCTGGCAGGAAAATGCTAGACCAAAAGCTATGGAAAAATTCTAGCTTGGAGAACCAGTTCTTAAGTGATGTGGAGACTTCTGTACTGCAAACGGGCACTGGATTGGGTGCACTGGACAATGAGTCACTGGGCCTCTGGCTGGGCTCCAACCCGGGACACCAGCTCAACTCCTCGATGGGCAGGAGCGCCAGCCAAAGGCCCCAGTGCGCGCCTGCGCCGCCGCTGCCCCTCCCTCTCCCAGCCCCGCATCCGGGTCTCGTGAAGGGGCGTGCCCGGCCGGAGGGGCGGTCCGCAGAGGAAGGGAAAGATGTCGTGGGAAGCTGGAGTGCAGGGAGGGGATGGAGGCGGGGCCGGGGGGCGGGGCGGCGCGCGGGGTCACGTGACGTGCGTGGCGACGTGTCGGCCATCTTGTGTTGTTGAGGCTGAGGATTGACTTGGGTTCTGAGAGACTCCTGTCCCGGACCGCAGGTAACCAGTGGCTCGGTGTGTCTCCCCTGCCCGCGGCCACCCCGCGCCCAGGCCCCGCTGTAGCTCCCCAGGCCGCGGTGGCCTGGCGCCCACCGTCGCGTCCCCGCCATGCCGGGCCGAGCCGGCCGCATGGACACACTTGAGGCTACCCTGCAGCGGCTGCGGCCGGCTGGGGGCGTCAGACGTGTGGACAGGGCAGGTGCGGGGCCGGCAGGATCCTCCTCCCGTGCGAGGGCCGCTGCGGGCCAGGGCGCGTTCCGGCCGAGGGCAGCCCCCCTGCCTTCGCCCCCGTGGCATCGCGGGGGGAAGCCGAGGAGAGGAGGCGGGAGGCGGGGTGGGCAGTGTCAGGCCGGAGGGCTCGCCTTCCGCTGCCCGCTCCTCGGGGCCGGCCGGCCGCCCGCGCAGCCTCGGGGTGCCCCGGCTAACAGCTGCTGCGAGCCGACAGCTGCTCCTGCCGGCGCTCCTGCCCGCACCTGCCCCGGGGAGGTGCGCCCTTGCCTTCCCCACCGAGCATCTGGACTGGGGAAGACTGCTTCCACGGCCGGAGGACGGGTCTGGAGCAGGCCCCAGGCGAGGTGGAGTCATGATCTGATCCTGGGACTGACTGAGAGGCTTGGGAAAGTGGAGCCTGGGGCTGCTCCGGGCCCCCGAATGTTCACACCGGGTCGAAACGGGCAAGCAGTTTCCCACGAAGCACTCTTGAACACTTCAGTTTTGTGGCTGAAATATCAGTCAAGTGAGCAGGGAAGGGAGGGTATGAAAGAAGCAGGTTGTGTGACCGCGTTTGGGAAGCAGTAACGTTGCTTTGCATTTATCTAGCACTGTCTCCCCTCACCTCCCGTTTTCTTGAAAGTCAAAGCACTTAAACACACCTAGTGGCTCCATTAGGAAGGTAAGAAGTCCAACATAACTTAAGAAATTAAGGGACTTGAATCCGTGAAGGCTTCCTACCATATAACTTGGATTATAGGTAGTTTTGGTTCAGACTATAGTCTTCTGTAGTTTCTCTCAACAATAACTTCATGATACAATTTATCTTTTTTTTTTTTTTTTGCTTTTTGAGACAGGGTTTCTCTGTAGCTTTGCGCCTTTTCTGGGACTCACTTGGTAGCCCAGGCTGGCCTTGAACTCACAGAGATCCGCCTGGCTCTGCCTCCCAAGTGCTGGGATTAAAGGCGTGCGCCACCACCGCCTGGCTTATCCTCCTTTTTGTATGTTAATTTTCATCCTTTTAATTTTGTGGCTCTGACCAGCAGATATTGTCATTTTGGTTAGAACACATACTTTGTCCTCATTTAATGATGTTTTCCTAGTGTAGCAGCTTTTGAATTGCTTACACTGGGATGTATACTTTATTGTCACATTAGAAGACACTAGAAAAACACTTAGAAGTTACACGTACCTGGAAAAATATCACCAACATTGAAGAGTTAACATAGATGATGTTAGTGATTTGCTAGAAAGGAAAAGACCATACCTTGTTTGTTTTGTCGCTGGAGAAGAAGGGACTATTTACTATTTGCTGCCGGTCATTCTTTTTTGGACAAACTTCAAGTACTTACTTCAGTGATAATATGCTGAGAACAAAAATTTCTGTTATGGAGTTCATTTCTAAACATCTGAACACTTAAGTAAAAATATGCAAATGCTTCCTGATGTAATGATGGGGCTACATCCCTTAACCTGATTGAAAGTTGAAAATAATTGTAAGCTGAAAATGCATTTAATACAGTCAGCCTACTGCCCATTATAACAGCAAAGCCTCCTGTAGAATCTTATTTCCCCCTTGTGATTGTATGGCTAGATTGTGATAGTGTGGCTCTCTGTTCCTAGCCAGCAATGCTAGGGAGTATTGTACCACGTATTGCTAACTCAGGAAGAAATCAAAATTTGAGGAATGATTTCCACTGAGCCCATATTTTTACATCATAGTAAAGTGGAAAATCTTAAGTCAAACAGTTCTGTGCAGGGACCATCTGTATAATGTAGGAGTAATTGATATTGAAAAAAATGAGATAGGGAGACAGGATAATAGTTGTGGGAAGGGTTAATTTTTAAATTTAGTCCCTTGAGGAGTCTTTACAGGTAAGCACAAATTTGAGGAAACACCTGATAGGCAGGGTGCTTCAGCCTAAGGCAAAAAGGGCAAAAACCCTAAGACAAGACAAAACTTAGGTGGGACCTATCAAGGGCTTGCTGGGAAGAGCACCAGGCTGTCTAGTCTGGAAAGACTGGAGTGAGGAAGAAACTGAGCCATGTGTCTACACATTGATTAGATGGATCATTCACTGTTCTGGAATCTTTTCTTTTCCTTGTGACTTTTTTTTTCTTTTTTTAAATTTATTTTTGTGCATTGGTGTTTTCCCTGCATATATGTTTGTGTGAGGGCATTGGATCCTGGAGTTACAGACAGTTGTCAGCTGCCATGTTGGTGCAGGGAATTGAACCTGGGTCCTATGGAAGACGCGGTGCTCTTAGCTGCTGAACCATCTCTCCAGGCCCCCCTCCTTGTGACTTTGACTCTGTGTGTGTGTGTGTGTGTGTGTGTGTGAGAGAGAGAGAGAGAGAGACAGAGACAGAGACACTGACTGACACTGTGTAACCCAGACTGACCTCAAACTTGCTATTCTCCTGTCTCAGCCTTTAAAATGATGTGTTCTATGGAAAAATCTTAGGAAAATCAGATTCTGTAGACTTAAGCCAAGATCCCTCTCTCCCATTCTTTTGGAAAACTCAGGATGTTCAGATGTTTCAGGGAATTCTAATGAATTATTTTAAAACAAATTCTTTTTCTTTCTTTCTTTTTCTTTTTCTTTTTTCTTTTTTCTTGGTTTTTCGAGACAGGGTTTCTCTGTGTAGCTTTGCGCCTTTCCTGGACTCACTTGGTAGACCAGGCTGGCCTCAAACTCACAGAGATCCGCCTGGCTTTGCCTCCCCAGTGCTGGGATTAAAGGCGTGCGCCAGAATTATTTTAAAAATAAGTTTTTAGATGCGATTGGTGTTAGGCTGCCTGGATATACTTTTCAGTAGGAATGGCCTTTAAGGAAGGGCATCCCAGCTTCTTGACTGAAGTAGGAGCATGCAAGCTCAGGGATTACCTGGTAACTCGTGAGACACTAAGACTCAAAAGAGCCCAGGAGTAATAGCTCAGTGGTAGACCACTTCATGCCTGATGACTAGGTTCAGTATTCAGTACTCAAAACAAAAAAGGAATTGGAAATTTTAGAATATTCGGAAATGTAGGGAAATGAGGAATTGCCCTTGGACACTTGGAATATAATCAAATAAATCAGTATATTAACTCAATTATCCGTAAGTGGTTAGTAAGGAGTGTTTTGTAATTCTCTACAGCCCTGCTTGTTTTTAACTGGCTCAGGGACCTCTCCCCTAATATGTATGGGTACCCCTTACATGATTTTGTTGTGTAGAGTGTTACCTGTGTTTTCTTTTTTACCTTTCAGACTAACTCTGAAATTGATATGCTTAATAGACTAGCGAATTTTTTTCCCTGAGGGCCTTTCAACTTATTTTTATATTCATAAATGGCTGATTTAGTAATCTTTCATGTTTAACTTACTTGATAAATGTAGTATTCTGACTTTTGAAGCATTTGGGGGGGGCTGATTAATTGCCTGTATGAAAAATAATTTATAGTAGGCTTGCCTCAAAGTCCTATGAAGCAAGGTCAGAGTATGAATGGAGTTTTGCAGCTTAAGAGGACATAGTGATGGTGGTGCTGAGGCGGTGTTTTCAGTAATTACATCTAGATCTTGTTCCCATGCTGAATCTTTGAAATGACATTTCCAAACTATAATGTCTCTGATGTCATATCAGTTTATTTGTTCTCATTACTCTGCATTTTAATACTCCATACATGTATTTTCTTTTTGTTGACCTTCACAAGGGAAGATACGTTGATAGTAATTGCTGTCTGGGAAGACCTTTTTAGGTGGAAAGATAAATTTTATTCCTGGCTTTTCTAAAAGATCTATAGTTTGTACCATTTAAAAAGACTGACTTCTTTTTTTTTCAGTTCTTCATTAGTCCCTGCTTACTAAATTTAATGTACTTTCTGTTTTATTCTATAGTTGGACCAGTCTCATAGGTTGAAGCTACAATTTATGTGCTGTTAATCTACGTATATTAGAGGCAAGTTAAATGTCCCATTTTCCTTCAATAGTTTGAATTTTCTTAATGTTGCTTGTTCATTCTTGTAAAAGTCTGAACCTATTTTAAAAATTTCACCTTGATCTGCATTAACATTTTAAAAAAATTACGTGTGTGTGGTGTGTGTGTGTGTGTGTGTGTGTGTGTGTGTGTGTGTGTGTGTATGTATGTATGAATGCATCCATGCCATTGAGTGCCTGTGGAGGTCAGTGAACAACTTGTGGAAGTTGGTTTTCTCCATCCCTCGTGTGGCTTCCAGGAATTAAGCTAAGATTGTCGGGCTTGGCACCAGGGCCTTAACTCCTTGAGCCATCTGTGGTCCCCTTGTTAGTGTTTTCTGGTGATGTTTTAGAGTTGCCATGAAGAATTATATCTCTAAAACAGAAATCTTTTTTCCCCCCTCGAGATAGGGTTTCTCTGTAGCTTTGGAGGCTGGCATGGAACTCGCTTTGTAGCCCAGGCTGGCCTCGAACTCACAGAGATCCACCTGCCTCTGCCTCCAGAGTGCTGGGATTACAGGCATGCGCCACCACCGCCCAGCGAAATTATTTTTTTATTTTGTAAGTTTATTTTCTTTTGTTTAAAAAATATTTGAGTTTTATCTGTGGAGATCAGAGGACAACTTTGTCTCTTGGCTCTTCCCCTCCAACATACAGGGCACTGGAGTTGGAACTCAGGTCATTAGGCTTAAAGGCAAGTGTCCATACCCTCTGAACTGTGTGATAGTCTTCCTCGTCCCTGCCCCCCATCCTCCCCTAACTAGAGGCCTTGTAGACCAAACCAGCCTTGAACTATGTAGCTGAGGATGACCTTGAATCTCTTGATCCTCCTGTCTCCACCAGAGTGATAATGTTACTAGCCTGTGCTCTCACCCTATCTCCCCATAGAGTGCTGGAAATCAAACCCAGAGCCTTATGCATGCCAAGCAAGTATTCTTCATTGAATTAATTATATATATCTTGAGCCCCAGAACTTAATATTATTGACTAGATTATTATTTTTTAATTTTATCGTGTTCTCATATTAATAAGAAGAACACTAATTTCATAGGAATATAAAATGATATGTTCCAGCCAGGTGGTGGTGGTGGCGGCGGCACACGACTTTAATCCCAGCACTCGGGAGGCAGAGGCAGGTGGATCTCTCTCTGTGAGTTCGAGGCCAGCCTGGTCTCCAAAGCGAGTTCCAGGAAAGGCGCAAAGCTACATAGAGAAACCCTGTCTTGAAAAACAAACAAACAAACAAATAAAAACCAAAAACAAAAGATACGTTCCATTGTTGACTTGCCTTTAATTTTATGTGAGGTAGGGAGAAAAGGGAAGAAATTTGAAAAGAAAAAAATATTCCTTTAGGTCACCAAAATTAATTTTATAAAAATGTTTTCCAACTAGCCATAGTGGTACAGCCCAGTAATCCCAGGACTTGGGAAGTGTAGGCTAGAGGATCAGGAACTCAAGGTCATCCTCTGCTACGTAGTGAGTTTGGAGGTCAGCCTGGGCTACAGGAAAGACTGTCTCAAAAACAAGAAAACAAAACTGCTTTTCAAGTTACCTCTCTAGAGTAAGGAACACAATTATTATTTTTTCTTGTTGTTAACTAAAATGTTTTATTAACTTAGCTTAGGAGATAACTTTGGAGTTTATGTTCTTAAGTCTATAGGAGAATTTGTTGTATACTCTAGTTCTATCCCCTGTTCCTTCCCCTTTTAAAAAATGCAGAGTTTATAGGGCTGAAGTAATGGCTCAGCAGTTGAGAGAGAACACTTGCTGTTCTTGAGGAGGACCTCAAGTACAGTGGCTCCTGGCTGCCAGCTGAGGTTAGGCAAACTTCTGCCTGCCTCAGTTTACCCCTCCCCCATGTTATAAATAATAAATAGATAAATAAAAAAAAATAGAATAAATAACGAAGAATCTTTTTTTTAATTTTTGGTTTTTTTGAGACAGTGTTTCTCTGTGTAGCTTTGCGCCTTTCCTGGAACTCACTTGGTAGCCCAGGTTGGCCTCAAACTCACAGAGATCCACCTGCCTCTGCCTCCCGAGTGCTGGGATTAAAGTCATGTGCCACCACCGCCCCGGCAATAACGAAGAATCTTAAATGCAGATTTCTAAGGCTATTATTGGATAAACTTTAGAACATTGTAACATGTCTATTTTTTGCAGAATTAAAAGTGGAGTGGGTTTTCTCAAGTTGTTTTCTTACAGCTAATACAATTGTCAACTTTTTGTTTTTGGAGACAGGGTTTCTCTGTGAAGCTTTGCATCTTTCCTGGAACTTGCTTTGTAGACCAGGCTGGTCTCGAACTCACAGAGATCTGCCTGCCTCTGCCTCCCGAGTGCTGGGATTAAATCGTGCGCCACCATTGCTCAGCCCAACTTTTTTTTTTTTTTCCAACTTTTTTATTTTAATTAAAAATTGCTATTTTTAAAAATTTTATGTGTAGGGGTGTTTTGCTTGCATGTGTTTCTGTGTATCATGTGCATGTCTGGTACCTGCAGAGGCCAGAAGAGGATATTGGAGATGGTTGTAAGTTGACATGTGGATTGAATCTGGTTTCTCTGGAAAAGCAGCCAGTCCTCTTAAGCACTAAGCTATCTATCTCTCTAGCCCTTTGAGACAAGATTTTGCGTGTAGTCCAGGCACACTTCAGTGCCATGACCCTCTTGCCTCTGCCTCCTCAGTGTTGGGATTACAGGGATGTGCCGCCATGCCTGAACGTTTTTGGACAGCATTCTTCTCATCATTTGATTTTAGCTAAGAAACTGCTTCAAGTTTTGTTTCAGAGACTTTTTAGAACTGCAAATCCATTTGTGGGGTTTAAGTTTCTGCCTCAACACAGCATTAAAAGCAGGCTATAGGCCAGGCAACAGTAATAGATGCCTTTAATACCAGCACTTAGGAGGCAAAGGTAGGTAGGTGGATTTCTATGAATTTGCTAAGACTACATAGTTGAGACCCTGTCTCAAAAACCAGCAGGTTATGGTTTAGCAGCTGAAGACACTGCAGGCTTCACTTGTTGGGTGTTTTGGTGACAGGCAGGGCTCAGGGGCTTGGATTATTTGCACAGGAGTTGCATTGCTCTGCTGCTGCTGCTTTTTTCCTTTCCTTTCATCAGATGTGCTGGAAAGGTCAGTACTGCCGACTGTAAAGCAGTTTTGAGTGGAAACCCCACGTTAGTCACTTCCCTTGAGTCCCCAAGTGGTCACTGTCACTAAACTACTTAGGACTTTTGTTTAAGATTTGTACTTTTCCATTGCTCTGTAGAACTAGTGAGGTTCTCTAGATGTGATGGAGTCTGGTTTGTTGTTTTTTTTTCTGAGACAATCTTGCTATACTGTCTAGGTCTTGAATCCCTTTGTTCAAGTAATCCCCTTTCCCTCAGCCTCCTGAGTATGCCAGGCACATGCTACTCTGCTAGGCAGAGGGTGTGATTTACAAACATACCAAATGTTCCTAGTATTTTAATCAGGCTTGGAAACTACTTCCTATAAAATATACTCATAAGAAAAACTTGCTTTTTAAAGTTTTTAAGGTTTAGTGAGATTGCTGGATGATTTACATGAATACTTTTTATTTTTTACAGTGTTAAAACGGCTTGAAAACGTTTGCTGAAACGTCCTGCAGTGAGATAGCAGAACTTTTGAACAGGTAAGTTTGAAGAAATTTGAGAGTTTATGCCAATAGTTCTCTATCCCGTAAGGATTCAAGCCAGGGCCTTGTGTATGCTAGGTAAGCGTTCTACCACTGACCTTTATCCAGTCTCAAGTGGAGCTGACTTTTGCTTTTATGTTTCAGGTGTTTTTTTTTTTTTTTTTTTTTTTTTTTTATGTTGTTCCATTATTTCTTCTGAGGTTACAGATAGTGAGAAGAAACTTCTGGTACCTTTCAGATCCCTTTTGAATCAGAACAACAGACCTTTTCTGGATTGGTCATAGTGTAACTTTATGTTTTAAACAGTTGTATGTTTTTTTTTTTTTTTTTTTTGATGATGATGAGCAGAAAGAGCAATGTTTTGAGGGCAGATGTGCTGAGAGGTCCAGGTATTTTCAAAGAACCCAAGAGTTGTTGCTTCAGGAGGGACTTGAACCAGAAATTGGGAAGCATTTGGGAGTCATGGTGTCTAGAGTGTACTTTTCTCCCAGTTGGTTGTAGGTACCCTCTCTTCTGTCCTGTCTTAGTTGTGTTTCTCTAGTCAGGCATATTGTGCTTCAGCACACAGGTAGAAGAAAGTGACTGCTTCATTCCTGGGGTCCAGTCCTGCAGCAAACTAATAATGAGCTCAGGGTCCTAGCCCTATGAAGGAAGTAATGGATTGTGTTCGATTTGGTTTTCATTTAGTTGTGGCAAGGGTTGGGCTCTAGAAAGTCTTCCATTTGCCTCCAAGACTAGTGGTAGCTCTCAGGAGTGTAGAGTGGTAGCTCCTGTAGGTAGACTCCAATGGAAACTTTTAGACATTTTTCTATTCTAGCATTCTAGAACAGTTTTAACTTAGATGTCTTGAAGATATAACCTATATGCATCTATTTTGGAAAGTGAAGCCAGTAATTCTTATTATGCATCAATGTTAGAACCTTCTAGTTCATTAAAAAAATTTTTAATTACAAAAATTACATTTATTATGTTGTATATGTATGTGAGTATGTGTGTGAGAGTGAATGCCATGGCACTTGTGTGGCATTCAGAGGAAAACTTCCAGGAATTGGGTCTCTCTTGACTGTACCATGTCTAGGTCATGAACCCCAGTTGTCAGCTTGGCAGCAAGCACCTTTTCTGGCTGAGCTATTTTGCTAGCCCCATTAAAATGTCTAGATTTGGGGGGGGGGAAGCCCAGGGTAAAGGTTCAATAGGTGACTTTGGTTTGTTGGAAAATTCATTGTTGGTTGTTTTTTATAAATTTTAGTTGTTGGTATTTTTTATAGTATTAAGCAACTCATGAAACTGGGATCTGAGGGTTCAGAATTTATACAGGATCTTCATGTTATTAACAGATGTTAGTAGTACCAGGCCAACCAGGACTACGTGGTGAGACCCCATCTACCAAAGACAAAGAAAAGAAACAAGAATAGAGTGTAGTAATAATAGAGACTTAGCCGCTGGAGAAGATGAATGACATAGTGTAAACCTTGGAAATTACGTATTTCTGTACTCTAGATTTATTAGGCACTTTGGAAGTAAGTTTGTTGTTTTTAATATGGGGTTGGGGTTTAACCCAGGGCATTGGGTATGCCTAAGCACATGATTTATTACTGAGCTACATCCTTTGCTCCTTAAGTAAATTCTGTATGTATCTGTATTTGTGAGACAGGGCCTCACTGTATAACCCAGGCTAGCTTGAATTTACAGTCCCCCTTCCTCTGCCTCCTGAGTGTTGGAATTATGGGCATGCATTACCATACTTGGCTTTAAACTTTATTTGGGGATAGAGTCTCTTGTAGCCAAGGCTGGCCTCAAATTTGCTATGTACCTGAGACTGGCTTTGAACTCCCAGTCCTTCTGACCCTACCCCTCAAGTGTTGTGGTTACAGATGTGTGCCATTGGAAACTTTATAGTCTTTGATTCCTGTAGCAGGAATCTTAAAGAGTCTTATTAATAAAAACAAACCCAGGGCCTGGTATTTGGGTGAAAGATCAGAGAAGCAGAACAAGCTACAGCCACCTCACCTTGCCAATTCCTCAGCTGATCCTCTTTCCTCAGACTGGAAGCCTCTGTGTCCTCATCCAGAATGAATCTCAGCTGAACTGCTGCTCCAAAGCCTGAAAGCTTAACCAGCTAAAAGCTTCTAGTTTCTGGTCTTCACGCCTTATATATGTTTTTGCTTTCTGCCATCACTCCCTGGGATTAAAGGCTCACTTTCTGGGATTAAAGGCGTGTGTCACCGTGCCTGGCTGTTTCCAATGTGGCCTTGAACTCACAGAGATCCAGAGGGATTTCTGCCTCTGGAATGCTAGGATTAAAGATGTGAGTGCCACCATTTTCTAGCCTCTGTATCTAGTGGCTGTTCTATTCTTTGACCCCAGATAAGTTTATTAGGGTGCACAATATTTTGGGGAACACAATACCACCACAGATTCCCTTTGTTTGTTTGTTTGTTTGTTTGTTTGTTTTTGAAGACAGAATCGAATAATATAGCCTTACTGGCCTTGAACGCACTATGTAGAATTGCAGACTGGCCTGGGGCTCATGAGTGATCTTCCCTTTGCCCACAAATGTTGGAATTAACAGACATGTACCACTATGCCCAGTTTGTGGTAACTTTTCTCAGTGGAACATTTTGAAGTTTTATTCATTTATTTTCATTTATTTTTTTTTTTGTAGCTTGTATATTTTTTGACTTCTAATTTTTAATACTTTTTTTTTTTTTTAAATATAGCTGGGCATGGTGGTATACACTTTTAATCCCAGCACTTGGGAGACAGAGGCAGTTCAGTCTCTGAGTTTGAGGTCAGCCTGGTCTACATAATAAGATCCTGGCTCGAAAAAAGCAAAAAAGATTATTATATTCTCTCTCTCTCTCTCTCTCTCTCTCTCTCTCTCTCATTCACACACACACACACACACACACACACACACACACACACACTCATTCATGCATGCACAGATAGATGATTATAACCCTTTTTACATTTAGTGTGTTTGTACATGTGTCTGTATCACATGTGTGTGTATCTGTGTGGTCAGAGGCGAGGACAACTTTTTTGGCAATTGGTTCTTTTTCCATCATGTGGATCCCAGGGTTTGAACTGGAAGATTGTAAGTGTGGCAGCAAGTGCTTTTACCTGCCGAGTCATCTCTCCAGTCCATATATCTAGATTTTTTTGATGTAAAGCCTAGGGATTACTAATAAAAGTGATACATTTATGTAACAATAGTTTATAGATCTGACTTCTTCTGTACTTTATTCCCCTGGCTGAAGATGCTTTGGGGTGTGTGTGTGTGTGATGCACAGATGTATGTTTACTTGTGTTTATATGCATGTGGAGGCCAGAGGTTGACATCAGGTAGCTTCTTCAATTGTTTTCTACTGTTATTTTAAACCTGGAGCTCACCAAGTTGGCTGGACTGGCATATCACAGGTGCATCCAGTCCTCTTTTTTTTTTTTTTTTTTTTTTCCTCGAGACAGGGTTTCTCTGCGGCTTTGCGCCTTTCCTAGATCTTGCTCTGTAGACCAGGCTGGCCTCGAACTCACAAAGATCTGCCTGCCTCTGCTTCCCAAGTGCTGGGATTACAGGCGTGCACCACCACTGCTTGGCGAGACAAAGTTTTGTTGTATTCAAGTTATTCTTGGCCTGGAGGAAGTCTTAGGAGCTCTAGTCTTCAACATCTGGTCCTTAGGTTGTAGGGACTGACAATTCACTGACAGCAGTATTGTCTTGGAACTTTCTAATTGGTACATCATGGCAGAGCTGTGAAAGGAAGCCAAATCCAAGGACTCTCAATATCATCTGATTGGTAGTTAGTTGATGGAGCACTGCTCAAGCCATTGTATAACTGGATGCAAAGCTATCCTATAAAAGCAGTGGTCAGAGAACCTTAATTTGTGTTTTGGAAACTGACAACTTTTTGGAAGACTTCCAAGCCCCTTGTCCCCCTGTTCTGAGTAATAGAACATGTTCTTCTTTAAAAGAGGGCTTACTATGATGATAGAAAGGGGTGGGAATTAGTAATGAGCAGAGTGAGGAATATTGAGGAAAGGAGGAAAAAAATTACTGTAAAAATTGCAAGGCGATTGGAAGGTGTACTAGGCAGGTTTTTCTAAAAGAACAGAACTGATAGAATGAATATATATATTAAAAGTGGATGTGTTATATTGGCTCACAGGATGTGGTCTGGATAGTCCAGCAATGGCTGTCTCCCACTGGCTAGGCAGAGAATCTAATTGTTCAGTCCACAAGGCTGATGTCTCAGCAGTCCCACTCTGGCCCTGAAGACTGGAGGGATTCCTGAGAGCTGCTGATTGTTAGTCTGCATTGGAATCTTGAAGCTGATTCTGATACCTGGGATGCTGCTGCAGCAGAACAGATGAACTTGCCAGCAAGAGTTATGGCAAGCAGGCAGAAACATTTCTTTTTTCCATGTTCTTTATGTGGACTGTCACCAGAAAGTGCCACACACATTTAATGTGGGTCTTCCTGCTTCAAATAATCTGATCAAGAAAATCCCTCGGGCTGGAGAGATGGCTCAGTGGTTAAGAGCATTAAATGTTCTTCCAGAGGTCCTGAGTTCAATTCCCAGGAACCACATGGTGGCTCACAACCAACCATCCCTAATGAGATCTGATGCCCTCTTCTGGCCTGCAAGCATGTATGTAGGCAGAATACTGCATACATAATAAATGAATGAATGAATGAATAAAAATATAAGTATAAATATAAACAAACAAACAAACAAATAAATAAAGCCCCTCACAGTAGTGCCCAACAGCTTGGGATTTAGTTGATTCCACATTCAGTCAAGATTAGCCATCACAGTATTGAGGACCATATCAATATATAGTGAAAAGCAGAGAGATGTGTGTTTAATTTTCTGTCACTTATTACCTGGAGGTTTAGACAAGTTAACCAATTGTTAACCAATACAGTTCCTAACTGTAAGGTATATCCCAAGAAAGTTGTGGTAGTTAATCTAAAATGTAAGCACTTCCTGGACTGGCATAGAGTAGTTGAATGATAGCTTTTATGATCTCTTGTGATTATTATTACTATGAAAATAGGTAAATCTTAAGTCTAAAATTTTATATAATTTTTAGAACTTTAGCGTTTTTCTTTTTCTTTTTTTTTTTTCTTTCTTTTGATTATGTGTTTTAAGTATTTTGCCTGCATGTACATATGTATACCACATATGTGCCTGGTGCCTGAGGAGTTCAGAAGAGGGGATTATATTCCCTAAAAGTGAGCCACAAGAGCAAGAGCAGTAAGTTCTCTTAACTGCTAAGGAGTTTCTCCAGCCCAGAGTGTTATCCAGTGTTTAAGCTTGGGGATATCTTCTGGCATCTTCTTCCTGAGAGCTTAGATTACAGGCATGCACCACCATTTTAAATTCTATTTTAGATTTATTTGTTTTTATTTTTATGTGTATGAATATTTGCTTGCATGTATATATGTGCACAGCATATGTGCCTGGTACCTAAGGAAGCCAGAAGAGGGCATGTGAGCTGCTATGTGGGTGTTGGGAACAGAACTTGAGTTCTCTGCAAGAGCAAGTCATCTCCACCATGCACCACCATTTAAAGTATCTTTTTGTTTTTGTTCTTGAAAACTAGGTCACACTGTGTTTCCCAGGCCATGTTGAAAATTGCTGTATAGCCCAGTCTGGCCTCAAACTCATAATTCTCCTGCTTTATTCCCCCCCCCCCGTGCCCCCCCCCCCATTAGTTTATTGCAATATCCAGTTTTAAAACTCCACCTTTATAATTTTGGATAGGCGTGTTACTGGGTTCTGTTTATAGGCCTTTAATTTTTTTTTTAATTCCCCCCTCCTACCATACGTCTATGTGGATGTGTATGTAGCAGGACACACTCCTCCCATGTGGGTCCCAGGGAATGAACTCTGGACATCCATCAGGTTTGGTGGCAGGCATCTTTCCATGCTAAACTATCTTGAAGCCTACCTCCCCCTATTGTGGCTCCTCACTCCCATTTCTTAATTATTTTACATCTTTCTCTACTTTCAATGTATGAATGTTTTTGCCTTGCATGTATGTGTGTGTGTGTGTGTGTGTGTGTGTGTGTGTGTGTGTGTGTGTGTGTCCCCGTCCATCTGTCCTTGTGGAGGTTAGATCTTCTGGGCAAGTTCTTAAGTGTTTGCTTTGTGCCAGGTGCTGACTGGAACCTTACTCACTGTAAGAGTCCAGTGAGAGAGGTATTCAGACAGTCCCAGTGAATCTTTTCAGAATATGAAGTCTGTCAGTTTTTGGAGAAAGTTGATTTTTAAGATTTAGTGTTTTGCCTGTGTGTATTTCTTTACTTTTTTTTTTTTTTTAAATTTATTTACTATGTATACAGTGTTCTGTCTGCATGTGTCCTTGCAGGCCAGAAGAGGGCACCAGATCTAATTGCAAGTGATTGTGAGCCAGTGAGCCACCATGTGGTTGGTACCTGGGAATTGAACTCAGGACCTCTGGAAGAGCAGTCGGTGCTCTTAACCACTGAGCCATCTCTCCAGCCCAGCCTGTGTGTATTTCTGTGTGTCACATGCATGCAGTGCCCAAAGAGGCCAGAAGAGGCTGTTGGAAATCCCTTGGAACTAGATAGTTGTGAGCAGCCATGTGGGTGCTGGGAATTGAATCCTTTGAAAGAGCAGCCAGTATTCTTTAATTACTGAGCCAACTCTCCAGCCTGAGATAGTTTGATTATTAGGCCACATTGATCTTTTATGCCCCTTGATAAGCTTTCCAAAGTATGTGTGTGCACACGCACCTGTGTTTATGTGTTTTAATTTATTTTTGGAGGCAGAATCATGCTTTGTAACCCTGGCTGAACTGGAACTAAATGTGTAGCCTTGGCTGACATGAAACATACTGGTAGACCAGACTGTCCTTGAACCTGCTGAGCTCCTCCTGCCCCTTAGAATACTGAGACTATAGATGGTGTATTGTCATGTCTGGCTGTGTGTTTTACATTTTTTATTATGTTTTCCTTTTTCTCTGAGATGTATGCTAATTTTTCAGTGCTGGGCATTAAACTTGGGGCTTTGGACATGCTAGGCAAGCACTTTACCATTGCTCAGTCTCCAGTCCATTTTGATTTTAAGACCTACCTTAGTCTGATTTCTGTTGCAGTAGTAATACTGAGGTGTGTGTGCCACAATTTATTTGGCTTTTGTTTTGGCCTGAGAAATTCAAGAACATGGTACCAGCATCTGTAGGTTTTTCTTTAGGCTGTACCATCTCATGGTAGAAGAGAGGGAGAGAGCAAAGGGAAGAGGGAGGGAGGGGCTTAAACTGGCTTTTAAAATGACCCACATTAGTGATGACTAACCACATCCCTGGTTAATGGCATTAATCTGTTTATGAGAGCAGAGCCCTCTTTACTTAATCACCTCTTGTGACTGTTGTCTTGGGGAAATTTCCAACACATGAACTTTGGAGGATATAATCAAACTGTAGCAAGCAGGATATATTTACTTCTAAACATCACTGAAGAACCCAATAAAATCTCTCAGTTTTCCTTGTAGTAATGTCTCTTCGTTCTCTTTGAAAAAATGACCCAACTTGCTATTCTTTTTTTCAAATTAAAATAATCTTCCTGAGGACAGGGAGCAGTTTAGTTGATCTCACAACCTTTTTTTTTTTTTTTTTTTGGTTTTTCAAGACAGGGTTTCGCTGTGAAGCTTTGCGCCTTTTCCTGGAACTCACTTGGTAGTCCAGGCTGGCCTCGAATTTACAGAGATCTGCCTGCCTCTGCCTCCCCAGTGCTGGGATTAAAGGCGTGCACCCCCACCGCTGCCCAGCAATCTCACAACTTTTGAGTAGTTGTGTCTGTCTTGATGATACTGGTTTGCAGAAGTTAGTGCTTTATTTTATTTCCTATTTCATCAAACAGATTAAAACATACGCATAGTGTTTTTTTTCTGATTTGTCAAATACGGCATTCTTAAAAAAAGGGTGCTATTTCCCTTTCTTTTGTGATACATGCTGCTGGCAGTGAAGAATAGACTTCACTGCTGTTGTAGTTTGTTACTGAAATGAGTGTTGTCACAGTGTCAGCATTAGTACCCCTTATTGTATGGTTTGTATAAGTGCTGACACAGAATAAAGGGCAAATCATATTATAACATTACTATGGTGGAAATAGTTTTGACATTACCAATATTCAGTGTTAAAATTTACACATTTACCTGAATTTTAATTTTGTTGGCCCCCTCTTTTTGAGACAGGGTCACATGTATTTCAGGCTAGCCTTGAACTTCTGAACCTTGTGTTTCTACTTTCTAAGTGCCAGGATTTCATGTATACTTTAGTTAGTGTGTGATGCTAGGAATTGAACCCACGGTTTCATACTGAAAGGTAAGCCGTAGGCACTCTGCCAACTAAGTTACATCTTTAGCCTCATACAATGAGTTCTTAAAAATGATTTAAAATTTGTTTGAATGGTAATACACATATTGTTGATGTTTAAATTTTGTTGTTGCTCGGGATTGAACCCAGGGCCTTACCCAAGCTAAGCATGCTTATATCACAGGTTACAACCTGTAGTCTTCATTGAAGGTTTTTAGGGCTGAGTAGGTACAGATTTGTGGAAGTTATGATCAGTTATAATTCCTTTAAAAATTGTCTCCAGCACTATTCAACAGAACTTGTGCTATGATGGACTGTCCTTCAGTCACTATTGACCAGTACAGTAACTATACACAGTATGTCTATTGAGCTTGGAAATGTTACTTAATAGTAGTTAGTGGTTCAGGCTTGTCAGGAATTTGATGTGTGGCCTGGGTTGGCCTCGAACTTACAGCAATCTTCTTGCATTACTTCTCAAGTGCTAAGATGTTGGCGGGAATATGTTAATCACACTTTATTTATTTTTAAATGTTCAAAGCTGGAGCTTTGGGTGGTAGTGGTGGTGATAGTGGTAGTGGTGCACACCTTTAATCCCAGCACTCCGGAGGCAGAGCAGGAGGGTCTCTGTGAGTTCAAGGCCAGCCTGGTCAGTATTTAAAAACATAAGTTGTTTAAAGCACTGTTTGTTCACGATGGCAAAAAACTTGAAACTTCCTGTTTTATATAACTTTCAAAAACCATGACTTGGAGCTGGAGAGATGGTTCGGTGATAGAGCTCTGTTACTCTTGCAGAGAACCCAGGTTCAGTTTCCAGCACTTACTCACATGGTGGCTTACAAACATTTGTAGCTCCAGTTCCAGGAGATCTAACTCTCTCTTCTGTCCTCTTTGGACACCAGGCATGTCTATGATATGCATACATACATGCAGGCAAAACATTCATACACAAAAAATAAAAATAATTAAACCTAAAACTTTTTTTTTAAGGATTAAAAACAAAATTCTGGCTTAATTGTACATATGTTAGAAATTCGTCCATTCAGCTGTACTGAATGTTTCAAAATAGAGGATAGAAGGGAGTTTTCTTGGAGAAAACCATCTCATGTATCTCAGGATATTTTCCAATTTGCTTAGCTGAGGATGACCTTGAACTTCTGATCTTCAGCCTGTCTCCAGTGCTGTTTATGTGGCACTAAGGATAGAGCAGGGCACATTCCAGGTTAGGCATCCCCAGACTTAGAGTGCCATTGTAGTTTGTGGGAATTAATAGCTAGTCCCCCCTTCCCATTTCATATAGGTGAACATAAAAAGAGCTATGGAGGGACACTTTGTCAATTTTTAACATGTCAAGTGAGAGTAATTATTGACTTTCTGAAAATTATTATCTTGTGGATATGGTGAACATGGTGACAGTTGTATTTCCAGAGGAGAAAGCTAGAGATGAAATTGAGTTAGGTAAAAGAAGCTGTGAATTGCTGATGTCTAATCATATGGTCTTTCTCTACCTGTAACCTCTAGCACGGTGTATATACTGAGACATTTGCTTGCCCCCCACCTAGGCTTTTTGTTGTTGTTGTTGTTGTTGTTGTTGTTGTTGTTTTGACAGAGCCTTATGTAGCTTAAACTGGCCTCCAACTCTGTGTAGCTGAGGCTGACTTTGACCTCTTGATCCTTCCACTGCCTTTTCCCTGGGAAGCCATAAGAGTGTCTAATTCTGCCAAACTGGAGTTACAAGCAGTTGGGTGCTGGGAATTAAACTTGGGTCTGCTACAAGAGCAGGATGTGCTTCTAATTGCTGAGCCATTCTTCCAGCTTTGCAAATTGGATTTCTACAAATATTAGTATTTTGGAGATAGAATCTGGCTACATAGTGCAGACTGTCCTTGAATATATTTCTTTAAGAGTTAGCAATAGTTGAGAAAATGCCTACGTGAAGGATTGCAAAGTGGAAGCAGTTTCACATGATTGGCTTTTTCAGTGTGATTAACCAGTAAACTTTCAAAACAGTAGTACCTTTATCAGTTGCTCCCTGCTTTGAGGTAGGTGTATTTAATTGATTTAGAGTGATAAAGTAATACTATAGAAAAAAAAAATCAAGTTTGTAATTTGGGGCAGTGTGGGTGGGTCCTTTCTCCCAAGCTCCCTTTCCCAGGCCATTTAGAAATTTGTCTTCATATCCTCTGCCCTTTTTGCCACTGCACACTTTGAGCAGAGTTCTATCCACAGGGACTTGGTAGAGACAGCACTTGGAGTTTACAGTTCAATAAGCCATGGATATTCTGGGGGAGAATTAGGAAGGGAGAAACAGAAGTTTGGATCAAAGTAGTAGTACCAGATAGTACTAATCGTGGAGGAAAGTGAACTGGTTTCAAGAGAGGGCAGTCTAGAGAGGAGCTTGGCCAAGCAGAGTCAGCTTCAGATCCCAAGTTTTACAAATTCAGAGCTGTTTCCCAAAGGTCAGGAGGTTTGTAGGGATTGAATTGGCTAGGTGGGGTTTGAAATGATGCCCTTGGGTGTGTGGTGCACACAGAGCAGACTGATCTCTGTGAGTTTGAGGCCAGCCTGTCTACAGAGTAAGTTCCTCAGGGGCAGCCAAGTCTACATAATGAGACCCTATCTGCAAACCCCCCTCCAAATAAAAGAAAGGAAATAAAAAAGTGGGAAGACTATTCTCATTTCAGCACCCAGCTCTTGCTTTAGAAGACTGTTCAGAGATATGGCATGATTTCCATTTCAACTAATTTATAATTCAGAGGAACTATGTAAGACAGTCCTTCCAGAATTTAGAAGTCCACTAAACTTGCTCTATTAAATTGATTGGGAAAGAGCAATCTAGGGTCTGGAACTCAGGATTGAGTAAGGTGCTTAGTGCTTAAGTTAGATTTCCTCTTTTAATTCATAAGGAAAAGGAGCAGAGTACTCTTCTGTTTGTGCTCTTGAGAATTAAATTGCTTGGATTATTCTTAGAGTTTAGAAGTGTTTGCACCAGGAAATAATTCTAGGGAACCATGTTATAATTAGTATCTGGGTTCAAGCTTTGGGGCATTTGATGTTTGTGAGGTTTTTGCAGTACCTATAGTCAGGATGATCAGATGTACTAGAACAGGAATTTCCTGCTTAGTAATTTGTTCCCCAGATGCTCCCTATGTCCAGGGGACTTCTCTTACAGTTTAAAGACTGCTGTCTGAAGCTGCATCCATACCCAACCCCAGGGGTTCTGTTTTTATCTTCTGTGTTAATAGCACATGGCAAGTTTGGTGCTTTGACAATCTCTGTGGTCATATGTGATGACATTGTAATAAGTTAAAGAGGAAAATAAATTGCTAAGAGATTTTTATAATTTTCATAGATACCAAGTAATTTCATTTGTAGTCAGAATCTACTTGCCTTATAAATCCATTCTAGTTCAAACCTTGACTTGCTTTAGAAATTTAGATCCACTTTGCAGTAGTCAGAGGTCCCCTTAAAGTTCAGTTGAAAGCTTTAGGGTAGATAGAGTTTGAAATAGCAGTTTAAAAAGACCTAAGATTAAAAAAAATAATAATAACATGCCTTTAATTCCAGCACTTGGGAGGCAGAGGCAGGTGGATCTCTGTGAGTTCGAGGCCAGCCTGGTCTACATAGTGAATTCCAGGACAGCCAGGATTGTGTAGAGACCTGTCTGAGAAAGCAAACAAGCGTGTGTGGTTACCTGCAGAGGCCATAAGATCCCCTGAAATAGGAGTTACAGATAGTTGTGAGCCACCATGTGGGTGCTGGGAACTGAACCTGTGTCCTCTGCAAGAACAGCAAGTGTTCTTAAGCACTGAGTCATCTCTCCAGCCTCTAAATGTTTTGTATGACCAAAAAAACAAAAACAAAAACTTAATGCAGTCCATATAGCTCTATTTGGTAGCCAGGTGGTTTGACATACTTGTACAAAACACACTGAAATGGTTATGGCAGTAAGGTAACAGGACTGAGTGGTGTGCAGACTACTTGTTTTAACAGTTTTCTTGGTCTTACCTAATTACTTAATTTGGGATGTACTGTGAGTTTAATTGGCTCTAATGTACATAACCTTTGTGAAGCTTTTAACATTATGCATTATTTAGAAGAAAACATGCTAGCTGATGTGTTGATACACATTTGTAATCTCAGTACTCAGGAGGCAGAGTTTGAGTCTAGCCTGAACTACATGGTCAGTCCTTGTTTCAAAAAACAAATAAAAGAAATGATAATCTTAGGAAGTCTGGCACAGAATTTTCGTATTTTGTATTTTAAGAAAGTTCTTTTAGAAAATAAAAAGAGTTCTTTTAGAAAATTTGGGAGATGGTTCAGTGGTTAAAGTTTTTGCCATGCAAGCGTGAGGACTGGAGTTTGGAACCTCAGAACCCATATAAATGCCAGGTGGGAGTGGCAGTTTGCCTGTAATTCTAGCTTCAGATAAGTCTGGCTAGGAAGACAACAATGCTGGTGATCTCTGGGTTTGATTGAAAGACTCAGCTGGGGCGGTGGTGGCACACACCTTTAATCCCAGCACTCAGGAGGCAAAGGCAGGCAGGTCTCTGTGAGTTCGAGGTCATCTTGGTCTACAAAGTGAGTTCCAGGAAAGGCACAAAACTACACAGAGAAACCCTGTCTCGAAAAACAAAACAAAACAAAATAAAACAAAAAGAATGATTCCTAATACCAGCTTTGGGCCTCAACGTGCACAGGCACCCATACACCCCCACACATGCACACATACATGTTCAAGTGCACACACCACAGGAGAATTGAAAAAGAAAAAAACAAATCTCTTTTCATTAAGGGAGTTTTTGTGTGTCACCTCCCCCTTACCCCCCCACAGGGTTTCCTGGAACTCACTCTGTAGAGCAGGCTGGCCTCGAACTCATAGAGATCCGCCTGGCTCTGCCTCCTGAGTGCTGTGATTAAAGGCATGCATCACCACTGCCCCGCTCATTAAGGGAGTTTTAATAGATTTTATTACACGGTGTATCATTTTGTGTACCTGTTAAAAGGAAAAGGGGCTAGAGAAATGACTCAGTTGGTAAAGCACTTACAAAGTAAGCATTGGGGCCCAGGTTTGATCCCCTAGAATCATCATCCAAAACCTGGGTACAGTGGCACATGTTTATGATTTGAACACTGGGGAGGCAGAAACAGGAGGATCCCTGAGCCTTGCTGGCTAGCTAATCTAACTAACTCAGCCAGCTCTAGGTTCAGTAAGAGACCTTGTCCCAGAAAGTAAAGTAGAGAGTGATTGAAGAATGTACCTGATAGCCACCTATGGTCTTCACATACACACATGTAAGAAGACAGTAGTCTCCAGTCTTTTTCCTAGCTGTATGATAGTGATTCACTCAGAATGACTACTATTTATTAGACAGTGTCTCTTGTAATCCAGGTTGACCTTGAACTCAGATCCTCTTGCCTTAGTCATCAAGTGTTGAGATTACAGGTGCGTTAGGATTACAAATGTTCTAGAACTACAGGTGTGTACATGCCTGGTTCCACTATTATCAGTTTAAAATTTAGCCATTTGGTGCTTGTGACAACTTTAAAAACAATATAAGCAGTTTAGTCTTTAAAAATTTCTTGGTATATTTGGTATACACTTATATGTGTCCTGTATACACTTGTGTGTTCTATGTGCACATGTATGCATATGAGTATGAAGGCCAGAGGTGAATGCTTGGTGTCTTAGTTGTTTTTCACTTTATTTTTTTTTTTGAGACTGAACCTGTAGCTTACTGGTTTGTATTGACTGGCTGTCCAGCAAGTCTCAGGGATCTTCCTGTCTCTGCACTTTTAAAACATGTCCATTTAGCAAAAACAATAGTAATAGGTTCCTCCCTAGGGCTTAGGATGTTCTGGGCCATGGGCTTCCGACCAAGTTCATAGTACTAGGCATTGATTCCTTTCTTTGAGCAGATCTAGTCAAAAAGTGGCTAGTTAGCTCCATTACTTTCTTGTCATTATTGTACTAGTGAGCACAGTACACCTAGCAGCTTGGTATTACAGCAATCAGGCTTCACTGCTGTATAATACCATTGGTGCTTTTCTCCTCCTGCATAGCACCTTCTGGCACTGTGAAAATTTCAGGTCAGTTCCACCTTGATTTTCTTATGTCCTACAACCAAAGTATGTTGTGACTTTAATAGGGTATTACCATCTTGTTTGGGTAGGTAACCAAGAGCAATGGCAATGACCTCTCTTATTTTGGGGGCCTCCCTGATCACTGGTATTTTTATTTAATAACCCATGTCTTCTGGGGAAACACTGTCTACTCACTCAGGGTTATCTGTGTTCAAAACCCCTCCTCCCCTTTTCAAAATTGCACTTTTTCTTTTTTCTTTTTCTTTTTTTTTTTTTAAGATTTATTTATCTATTATGCATACAGAAGAGGACACCAGATCTCATTACAGATGGTTGTGAGCCACCATGTGGGTGCTGGAAATTGAACTCAGGACCTATGGAAGAGCAATTGGTGCTTTTAACCTCTCTCCAGCCCAAAATTGCACTTTTAAATTAGTTTACAGAGTAGTGGGTTTCTATAAGCATTTTCATGCACCCTTTGTTTGGGTCACCACCTTCCACCCCGTCTTCATCTCCATTAAACTTAGTATTTGCTCATCGTCGTTGTCTTTTTTGGAGACAGTTTCTCTTAACATAACGCTGGTTGTTCTGGAACTCTCTATGTAGTCCAGGCTGGCCTAGAACTGTCAAAAATTCACCTGCCTCTGCCTTCTGAGTGCTTGGATTAAAGATGTTTGCTACTGTGCCCAATGTTTTTTTTATTATTATTATTATTATTATTATTATTATTATTATTATTATTATTATTTGCCCTTTCTGTCACTGAACTCAGTTGATGTGCTCCATATCACAAGTATCTGGGGCTTCAGGAATAAGCCACTGAGCCTGCTCGTTCTTTAACCCTGTTGAACGCTTTAAGGCAGCTATGTGTAACAATTTGGATTGTGCAGTTTCAAGTATAAGCAGTAAACCATAATAACCTCAACTTGTGCTTGCTTTCTCTCGTCCCTACCTCCTACCTCCTCCCTCCCTCCCCCTTTCCTCTCTCTGTTCCCGTGTACTCCATCTTCTTTCCTTTCTCTTTCTTACTTTTTTCTATTCCTGTAAAGCATTTGGATTACCTCTCCAATGACAGTCACTTCACTACCTACTGTCCCAGCGCTGTTTTGTTTCCTTTGTGTTATCATAAGATCATTTTGAAGACATTTTTAGTGGTAGTTAGAACCAAAATTGGGCCATGTTGGGCCAGTAGATACAGTTGCAACCCAGTCATTGGCATTGTGGTATGCATATCTGTTTAAAATATATTTTGATCTTAAGCAAATGAAAACTGGAAAAGATGTCTAGGGCTGTAGTTGAGGGGTAGAGTGTTTCCTTAACATGCATAGGGGCCTGAGTTCAATCCCCAACACCAGATGGTGACTCATGGTGGTACTGTTGCAAGAGAATGATAGAAACTGAGTGTAAGTTACTCCTGTTCATTCACTCCCCACTGCTCTAAGGCTGAAGGAGAACATCCTTAATTTTCTGTCTCACACATTTCACCTTATTCCATGCCTCCTTCCCCAGATAAGTGCAACAAGGAGTTGGAAGGGAGGGATAGAGTTACTCATTTCCTTTGGCCAGCTGCATTGCTGTACATAGTCCTTAAAACTCTCATTCTTAGGAGGTTATAAGCAGATCATACATCGACTAGCTCTGTGTATAGAAGAATACCTGCTATTTACTTCTTCTTGACATTGTTAACAAAGATGTGTTTTTATTTAACAGGTTTTTCCACATACAAAAATCTTTTTAAAAATACGGAGAAGAATGGCAGCAGAAACCCAGACACTCAACTTTGGGCCTGAATGGTGAGTTCAGTCTTGTCCTATTTAGGATTAAATGACATAACCCACTAGTATGACATATACAGAAGCTGGGTAGTATATAAATTACATGTTTCTGAGATTTTGTTTCATGTATATAGTTTTAAAATGTGACTAGCTTATAGTAACTTATATTTGGAAAAGGCTAGCATTCTCTAATTGAATTTTACCGTGGTTTGGTTAGGTATTGATAATGAAGCTAAAACTATAGTTCCACCACCCTAGAAAATTGTTTATTTTTGAGCCTTTGTGTATGTATCTAAACAATTTTACATAACTGTTGTAGTAATACTTCAATATCTATATTTTCTGCTATTGATATACTTACTTAAAAATAGTTTTAGTGGAAGCATTTGAAATATTTTTAGTGATGTACTAAGCAGGTGGTCCAGAATTAATACTGGCTATTAGCAGTAGCCCATCTAGAGCTGAGTCAGCATTTGCCATAATAACAATTAATTGACCTTTGAGTCTCTTACAGATATGTTTGGACCCCGAATATGGAATTCTCATGGAATTTTGAGATCCATCACATTATAGTGTGGCTTTCCCCCTCTTCTTTCCCCCCCAAAGTTGGTGATTGAAGATCCTCTCTTCAGTGGCGTGAATAATGATAGTTAATTTACCATTCATACTTGGAACAGACCCCTTTGGTAATGTCAAAGGCAGTACCTAAGGGGGAACTGGAGTAGCATCAGCGTTCATTATGTTTAGGTGGTGGTTTGTAAGACTTCTGTAGAGCTCCTTGTTTGAGGAGTCTTACGAACTTAATCGATCACATGCATGTCTTTGGATATGTAATTCCTAGGTATTCTTAACTTTCATAGTTAGCATTTGGAGACCGAGGGAGAAAGCATCTGAAGCTCTGAGAATTGACACACTGCCTACAGATTGAGTTTATTTTGAAAATGTTGATCTAAACAATGTTACATCTGTTTCAGTTATTTTATATTTAAAAATAATTTTCTTATTACTAAATTACTGTTTCTGGAAAAATCAGAAGTTACAAGCAAGGAAATTACCTTAATTCGATCCTTAGTACCCACTGTAAATATCTTGGTGTATCTTTCCAAGTGGTTTAATGTATTTTATTTGTGTATATGTATATTTATTTTCACAAAATGGGATCATACTGTGCATTCAATCTTGTAACCTTAAAAAAACAAAAACAAAAACTAAACCAAACAAACCTTTTTCAATAAATGCTTTTTTGTTCTATTAAATAGTTTTATTGTATGGATGTACTATCATTTAACTTAATTCTCTAGTTGTAGCATGTAGAGGCTGTTCTCAGCTGTTAGTATTATAAAAGCATTTTAACATTTTTATAGCAAAATCTTTATTCACACCGTATTAACTCTTTGAACCAGATGGGTTTAAATTCGTGTAGTTCACTTTGTAAGCCATTGTGTGTGCAGCTCTTTGGCCATTATTAATTACTTTGCTTTTGTACTTACACATCCTCACATGTTTTCCTTTGTAAAATTATGATTAGAATCATTAAGTCATTTCAAGGATTTTTTTCTTACAGCATCTTGCTAATAATATGTAGTAACAAAGAAACCAGAAAATTTAGCCAAAACCAAAGAATTAAAAACAAAACAACCAAACTGGTGATATTCTTGAGTTTTTTTAAACATCTTACATCACTGGTTTGCACGTGGAATCTGTTGGAGTGTAGGTAAAGTTTTTGTGAATAAAATTTTATTGGCAGACAGCCATGTTCTTTAGTTCTCATGTTACCTTGATGCTTTTGTGCTGCTCTGCGGGGTGAGAGTTCTAATTGGAGGCTGCTAGTCCTCAGCTTGTGCATTTTCTCCTTGGCCCTTTTCAGAAAGTCAATGCTTTATGACATGAGTTACTGAACATCCAGTCATTTGCAGCTGTCTCTTTGCCATTGGCTCAGTCTGTCAGTGGTGCCTTACATGTCCTCATTATTGTACCCTGAACTATTAACGGTGTTTAATTTGAACTGAGGTAACTTTAGCAAATGGTGGTCATCAGTCCCACCCTTAAACAGAAACTTCTGGTTGTTCTAGGCTGATTCTGTAGCATTGTATTTAGAAGCTTTACTAAGGAGTGGAGAGCTAAGTAGGCACAGCCTTACTTGTACCGTCCATCAGTTCTTTTCAGCCAAGATAGTTTATGAGGTCCTTAAACAACTGAGATAATCCTGTACTAGAAAGCTGCCATGTCATTGGAGACTTCTGGCATAGTTTCTTCATATAACATGTTCATTACGAATCTCTTTTTATTTTTGTTTTTTGAGACAGGGGTTCTCTGTGTAGTCTTGGCTGTCCTGGAACTCACTCTGTAGAACAGGCTGGCCTCGAACTCACAGAAATAGGCCTACCTCTTCCTCCCGAGTGCTGGGATTTAAAGGCGTGAGCCACCAGTGTCCAGCTGCTGCCGGCCCTCCCTCCCTTTTTTTCCCCATTAGGAATCTTGAGGTGAGGAACTGTGTTTAGAATAGTTGAAAATCAAGGATCAGAGTGATTATGTTGAGTCATTTTGTAACTCTGATCCGTACAGAAACATTTAATGATTTTTTTATACAGAAGCCATCATTCATGTAATGAATAATGGAAAATAGAATTCTTAATAAGAGATACATACAATGAATTTCTTTTTCTTTTAAAAGCTTTTTATCCTAGTTTTTAAACATGTACTTGTAATTGAAAATTTTCTTCTCTCATTCCTCCCGCCAGTCCTTATCTGGGGCAGTAGTGTTGATAGAAGAACATTGGAAATTGCCCAGAAGGACTGCACCTGTATAGCCTTACTAAACCCAATAGAATCATTAGGTTGTAGATTGTTTATTAGAATAAAGAAATGCATTACAGAGTCATCAAAATAGTATACAAGGATATGTCAGAATTAGTGAAGAAAATAATTTCTAGGTATAAAGAACTACTCAGTTTTAAATGCCTTTCTTCAAATGTTACCAATTTAGACTTTCTGACTGTACAGCTTGTCCCCTCTCCATCTTACTCCCTAACTCCTTTAGTGTCTATATCAAAATGTGATATGCTAAATACTTTTTGCTCATAACGCAGACTCTAGTTCTCACTAGACTGTGAGCTCCACTGTGAGCAGGCATTTGGTCTGGACTGTTTTGTGGCTTGTTATTGCTGTAGCCCCAGTGCCTGCTCGGAGGCACTCAGTAAATGTTTATTAAATGAATGAATGAACTGCTGGAAAGTAAAGTTGTTTTCAGTGTTTGTTATTATAAATGATACATGTACACTTCTAAATGATTTTGTTTATATTCTGATCATTGTTTATAGTCTAACCATTGGATTAACTCCCTTGAAGTAGAATTATTAAATCAAAAGTTTTATTTTTAATTTAAGGTTTAGATGACACTGCAGATTGACCATCAAGATAGTGTGAACTTAATTCACTTCCTCTGTGTATTTTATTGTCTTTGACAAAGCACTTTTTTTTATGTTGTTTATTTTTTTGTGACAGAATTTTTCTGTGTAGCTCTGGCTGTCCTGAAACTCACTCTATAGACCAGGCTAGCCTAAAACTCACAGAGAACTGCCCGCTTTTGCGTCCTGAGTGCTTAAAGTACTATCTTGATAACTTGTTTCGGTGTTAAATACTTCTGATTTAGATTAGGTCTTTTAGAATTTTTTTTGTTATTATTGGTTCTATTAACAAGAAAATGTGGAGTAAACAGTAGTATGGAAAAAAATAGAAAAAGTCTAAATTACCCATAGTTCTACCACTCAAAGAGTCTGTGGGTTTATGTCCTACCATTTTTTTTTTTTTTTTTGCAAATATATATTTCAAGACATCTAAAAATCAAATTTTACTTGAGAAAAATTTAAGGACCAGAAATCTACTCAGATAATTTCAGATGACTTTATTATAGGGAAAAAATTATAGACACCTTGCTTTCTGGAGAAGACACACAGCAGCTGTTCTGGGTTTTCCTTTGTCTCATTTTTGTGCTCTCAAGGAAGTCTCAGGTCTTTGCTTACAAAAGAGAGGGAGAGGCTCCCCATACACACACCTTGTTTGTACTCTGTTAAAATAGTTAAGTATTTTGAGGTATGTCTCTTTACTCAATGTGGTTGCCTCAGGAAAGAACTAATTTCACTATTAAAGATACTGTTATTTTTTCAGTTTTGGCCAGTCTTTTGAGTTAGGGCACCGGAGTTCTTAATTAGGCATTCCATAAGGTTTTGTTGAATAAAGGCATTCAAGCTTCATTGGCAAATGTGGTTAGGGGCACGAGAATGTAAACCTGAGGCTGTTAGATGACTGTCCACACGCTGAGAACAACACAATATACGTCAGATGGAATGTGTTACTTTTCCAGTTCTCAAAAGGGTTAAAGGGACAGTGAGTGCGCTGCTATCCAAAGGAGCTGTACTTAGAAGAGAATATTGGTTAAAAACAAACCAAACCAAACTCAGTTTTCAGTTGCGAAGCTGCAGTCCACCCTCCAGCCCGACGGGGTCTATCTGGCTGTGCGTTACCTTCTGCCTGCCTTTCCTGTTAACCTCTGCTGTCCCTAGTGTCTTCCTCCTTCCCCATTCCTGGTAAAGGTTCAGAAAAATATCTAACTACTTCTGCCTGCAGAAGGGCCATGTTTAAAGACAAGGATGCAAGAGATTGCAGATTTCAGAAATAAACTTCAAGACATTTGCCCTTGATGTGAAATGTGGGAGAGGGCGAGGTGAGCTTGACTTGCTAAGTTTGTTTGCCCATTTTATACCAACAAAGAACCGGAGAGTTTTAGTCATATTTGCATTTGGAATGAGAAATGTGGAAGATAGAATCAGAGTAGTTATGTTGTTTAAGATGCTTATAAAAATAAAAATGTGTAAAAAATGATTAGAGATGGTGTAAGAAATTTAGAATTAAGTAAGATACTATCACTGGGTATAGAAGATGGGAGAAAGTGAATGTGAGCCCTGAGAATGGAGGTGATAAAGAGATGGGGATTAAAAAAAGCTGATGATGAGTAAGGTTGTTGGGCATGTTGGACCCCTAGACATATATATGAAGACCCACCTCTATGAGGGAGGTTAGAGCATGACTAGAAGAAACTCAAAGCTTAGGCAGCAGTTTTTGATTCCAGACTGTCACACAAAAATGGGCATTCCAAATTGCTTTCTAAGTTGAAGTGTGGGTTTTGAATGGCAGTAAGTGAAACTCTGGGGAATATTGTTGTGGGGCTTTGCGAGGGGTGGGTGGGTGGGGGCTCGTCCTGTCAGTTCCTGTGTATGGTAGGACTGGACTCTTGTAGGCTGGGGAGGTGAAGGCTGTGGGAGTAGAACATTCCTCTTGTTTTTTGCAGTGTTAAGGTTGTTGATGAACTTTGTAGAGCAATGCAGTGGTGAGAAGCTGGGTTGGATTGGATTTTGAAGTTACAGTGATTTAAGGAAATGGAGAAACTTCTAGAATGAAGAAGGATGAGTAGTACAGAGCTAGAAGTGTAGTCACTGAAAGATGTTTATAGATATTTACAGAGACTAGTGAAGAACACAGGAAATCAGAAAAGAGGATTGTATGGAAGAGACAAAGGTGGGCTTTGGGAAGGGAGACTGCCCGCATGCAGTTCAGCCTTTCCACGTATCCGTGTCTGGTCACAATGGCTATTCCTGCGCAGTAAACTGTTTTTTCTTAATTGCTTCAGTCTTTTCATAGATACTAGAGAGGAAGCTCTGGTCGTGTTAGTGAATATGATGCCTGTAAGAGGTGTTGGTCCTCTTTGGGAAGCCATTGGGGTGCATTGGAAGGGACAGAGTGGGAAATGAATTTGAAAACTTGATATGAGGAGCTGTTTAAGAAATTAGGGCCACTAGGCTGTAAGTTTCTGGTAAGGCAGTCACTAGGGTTTTCACATGAAATGGCTTAGGTGTGCCCTCTAGTGTTAGAATCTATTGGCAAGCATATTGGCTTAGTATGATGTGGAAAGTATTTAAAAGTAATTTCTAATATTTTAAAATTAATGCCTGGCAATTAAACTGGCCATTTTAAATAAAAATTTAGGATCTCATTGGTTATAGCATAGTTATTTTAGTCATAAAAATCCTAGGCTTGCATCTTGAATCTTAGTGCCTTAGTGACTGGTCACACGCATTAGACCAGTCTCCAGCTTCATCTTTTTTTTTTTTTTTTTCGTTTTTTTTCCCCCCAGTGCTAGGGATGGAACCCAAGGCCTTTTGTATGCTTAGCCACTGCCCTATCACTAAGCTTCTCTCTCTCTTTCACACACACACACTTTTTGGTTTTTCAAGACAGGATTTCTCTGTGTAGCTTTGCGCCTTTCCTGGATCTCACTCTGTAGACCAGGCTGGCCTCGAACTCACAAAGATCACCTGGCTCTGCCTCCCGAGTGCTGGGATTAAAGGCGTGCGCCACCACTGCTTGGCCACACTTATATTTTATATAGCAGTTCTTATGAAGCTTTAGTTGGATCAAATGAACTAACATGTATACATTTCCAGCTTCTTTTTTTTTTCTGTGTGTGTATGTGCTTGTGTGTGAATGAGCATGTTTATGTAGATGAAGAGTGTACGTAGAGAGCAGAGGTCAACATTGAAGGTCTTTTCTCTTTGCACTCCAGCTTTTTCTTTTTTTGAGACAGGTTTATTGAATCTGGAACTCTTTGGTGGAATAGACAGGCTGGCCAATAAGGCAGCTTCTCCCACTTCTTCCGTCCTTCTGTGTCCTCCTCTCCAGAATTGGGATTGCAGGCAGTTGTCACCACACCTGTCCTTTTTAAACACAGGTGACTGGAGATCTGAACTTCCCTGCAAGTTCTTTCCCCACTGAGTCATATGCCCAGCAGACAGAAACTGACTTTTGAGAGTCTAATGGGAAATTGTTTCTTGAAGGTCTTTCATCAGTGGTTGGCTCTTTTGAAGAGTGTTTTTCTGTCTTTAGTTTGTCTTTCGGGCATTGAACCACATCTCTGTAAAGAAGAAATCGAAAGGAAACAGACCAATTTAGTAGTTGTGAGCACTCCTGCTACTTTCTTTGGAGAAATGGGGGATTCTGGGACTGATGCAAAAAATTATATAAGATAACCCTGGAACACTTCGGCACAAAATAGAAAATAAGCTGTCAAGAAGACTTATTAATAGGGGCATATCCAGCAAGCTCAGCAGGAGCCATTTGAAAGATGAGAGAGTGGGAACATTGTTCAAGGTAGTTTAACTGAATTTAAATACATCAAGAAGTAATTTGTTACTGTTGGATATTATTTTGAAAATAAGAGACAATTTTTTTCTTCCTTTCCTGTGTAAACACTAAATTTAGTCATTGTACTAAATAATTATAAGAGATGTGTTTCTCTTTGCAAAAATGCTACAAGAAAAGAGAAGGTGTGATAGAATAGAACCACATGGCAACAACTGTAGTGAAGTTAGGTATCTAAGCATGGATCACCAGTACATGCTAGCAGTTCAGAAAACCAAGTAGGCATTGAGTAGGCCTCTTGTCAGGTTATACCCACTTACCGATGAAGTAAGACCAGCAAATTTAGACTCCAAAAAAAATCTTTGTGATAATTTACATATAAAATAATAGGCCAAAAAATTCCATCAAAGTAGCATCAAAGGCTTAGTTGCATGGTACAAAGAGCCAGGTTGGCCATGGATTGCTTATTTTGAGCTTGAGTGATTGGTACATTTGAATTTGTTTTGTCTTAATACTTCCTTATATGTTCAGAATTGTCTTATGTTTTTAAACAGGATGAGAAGATAGAAACATTGAAAAAGAACCATTCTCACTGTACTTTACTAGTGTCTATTTTTTCTTTATTTTTTCAGTATTTTCTTAATATTTCCAGTATTACTTCTGCATGTAAACATGTTTTTATGTTTACTATTCATGTGTCATTTTTGAATACTAGGCAAATATTTATTCTGTTTAACTGGTCTTCATGTTAATTTTTAATGCATAACAGTTTAGAGGATATATTTTAACATATCTATTGAATTTTCCTTTAGAATATACCAAGTGAATTAAAATAACTTGTTCTGTTTCAGCCTTGGTATCTGTTACCGTACAGAACTTTGGGTAGCCCCAAGCTATCAGCTGTGTAGTAAGAATCAACCAACCAACCTGTCTACTTTCCTTTGTTTTGTGTGTGTGTGTGTGTGTGTGTGTGTGTGTGTGTGTGTGTGTTTGAGTGTTTGAGTGTTTGAGAAGAGGTTTCTCTGTATAATCCTGACTGCTCTGTAATTTGATATGTAGATCAGGCTGGCCTTGAATTTACAGAGATCTCCTGCCTTGGCCTTTCAGGTGCTGGGATTAAAGGCCTGTGTCACCATGACTAGCTAGTAGGAGCTTAATTTTTCTAGTTTTGTTGATTATCCTCTTTTGGCCCTGAATCTTTCTCTTTTCATAACATTATTTTGGGCTGGGGAAGAGCTCAGTTAAAGAACCTACTTAGCTGTTGATGTTAACACAGCTCTGGGTTTAACTCAAGCATTGGCTAAAACTGGACCTACTTGCAGACCTACATTCAGAAAGTGAATGCAGGAGGGTTGGAAGTTCAGTGTCATCCTTGGCTACATAGTGGTGAGTTCAAGCCAGCCTGAGCTGTGTGAGACATTGTCTCAAAAACAAACAGAAAACCAAAAACCAAACCTCAAACAGTAATTATTTTGGTAATACTGAGATTCAAACCTTGGAGCTATGCTAATCCCTCAAGAGATATTTTTGTTTTTTAAAGATTTATTTATTTATTATGCATACAGTGTTCTGCCTGTCCCTGAAGGCCAGAAGAGGGTACCAGATCTCAATACAGGTGGTTGTGAGCCACCATGTGGTTGCTGGGAATTGAACTCAGGACCTCTGGAAGAGCATTCAGTGCTCTTAACCTCTGAGCCATCTCTCCAGCCCGAGACATTTTTTTTTTTTTTTTTTTAGCTGAGGGTCAAATCCAGGGCCTTGCACTTGCTATGCAAGCGCTCTACCACTAAGCTAAATCCCCAACCCCCCCCCCCCCCAGACATTTTAAAATTACTTTTAAGTTTCTGTATTTAGCCTTCTTTTTTGTTCCATACTTTATTAAATATTTTAGCTATTACCAAGTAGCCAAAGAGCTTTTAAATACTTAGCTATATCAAAATCATTCTTGGAAGTTGCTATTGTAATTTATAATTCTTACCCCCCTCTGTATCTCTCTTTTCAGTCTTGGCTGTCACTTAGAAAGTATAAGAACAGTTTCATTCATTCATACACCTTATAATCTTTTAAACAATATTGTTAATTTTGTGTATGTGTACATGAGTACATGCTTTGGATCTTCTGGAGCTTGTTACAGGCCCTTGTGAGCTGTTTCCTATAGGTGTTGGGAACCAAACTTAAGTACTTTGCACAAGCAGTTGTACTCTTAACCGCTGAAATCTCTCTCTAAAAAAAGTCCCCCACCCCCAAGACAGAGGTTCCTTGTGTAGCCCCAATTGTCTTGGAACTTGCTTTGTAGTCTAGGCTGACCTCAAACTCAGAGATCCAGCTATCTCTACCTCCAGAGTACTGGGATTAAAGGCGTGTGCCACCCTTCCTGGCTTACTTCAAAAATTAAAAAAAAAATTGTGTGTGTGTGTGTGTGTGTGTGTGTGTGTGTGTGTATGTGTGTGTATGTGTATGTATGTATGTATGTATATACGTGCACATGTGGGGCTTGGCACATGTAGAGGTCAGAGGACAATTTCAGAGCTGGTTCTCTTTTCACCTTTATGTGAGTTCCAGGGATTGAATTCTTATCTGCAGACTTTTGAGCAAGTGCTCTTACCTGCTGAGCCATTTTGCTGGCCTGTGACTTGAGATCTTTGAGCCCTGTTTGAGTGTTTCTATTGTTTCACACCCTCACTGATACTTGTTATTAAATTTAGTAATTTTTTTGTGTGTCTAATGGTCCCCGGTTTTGTATTTTGGTAAACGATATCTTCCTTCCAAATTTGAAGCTTCTTAGAGATAACCATGGCATGTTGGAATTTCTGAGTTAACACTATCTGTCTAGCTAGCACTGAGTGAACTTCTCAGTGTGCTTTGGCAGAGGCTTGTATTAAACACAAACGTCTTTGTGACTTAAGATAGTGAAGTTTTTGCTTTTTTAAAGAACAGCAGTGATATCTTATGCCGTATTATATAAAAAGTGTATAGTGTCAGAATATCTGTCTCTTCATCTTGTATTCTCTGTTTGTCCTGTTTTAGGCTCCGTGCTCTGTCCAGTGGTGGGAGCATCACATCCCCTCCTCTTTCTCCGGCTCTGCCAAAGTATAAATTAGCAGATTATCGTTATGGCAGAGAAGAAATGTTAGCACTTTTCCTTAAAGACTACAAGGTAAGAAAACACAAAAGTGTTGAGAACAATGATACCAGAGTATGTCTGATGAACTCCTGCTTCTTTCCATCTTACCCCTGTCCTGCATTGAAACACATAGTGCTTCTTAGTGATTGAGGGGCGCACTGTCCTTAGAGAAGACCCATGATGTCATTATGGGAACAGGTGACTTTGTGGCAACAGAATAGTCAGCACTGTGGATGTCTCCTCCTCTCTCCCTTGTCCCCTTGCTTCCCAGTCAGAGTCCAGGATTGAGGGAGGACCAGCTCTCCTCTTCCTGCCCTCCTTAAATAGAAAGGTTAGTGGAGAGAAATCCTGAAATTAACACTTGCTTCACTTCAAAAGGGACCAAGGTGAAACAGTGTAGGGTTTTCTTATTTGACCAGGGAAAATAGTATCTTTTGTTTTTCTTAATATACTTTGTGTTTTTAATTTATTAATGGGTGGGGAATCTAAACTTTAGTTGCTAAGGACAGACACAATTGCTTTGAAATTTCCTTTAGTATCTGCTTTAAGTGAAATGTGGAGACTTTTATTTCTCTACTCTGTACTTTGGAATACCAGGCTTACTATTAAGTCCAAAGGAAGTGGTTTCATGGGTGGAGACAGTTAGTGACTGGAGTATTTTATTTTAATTTTTGAGACAGGGTCTTACTATTATAGCCTTGGCTAGCCTAAAGGTCCTTGTGTAGATCAGGCTGACCTGAAACTCAGAGATCTGCCTGCCTCTGCCTCCCTCTGTTAAGATTAAAGGCACATACCATCATGCCTGGCTGTGACTGGAGTTTTTATGTAAGTACTGCATAATAGAAGTTAATTGTAATTGAATAAGCTTTAATGTATTTATAATAATCATTGCTAGAAATTAGTGTCTTGCTGGGCAGTGGTGGCGCACACCTTTAATCCCAGCATTTGGGAGGCAGAGGCAGGCAGATCTCTGTGAGTTCGAGGCCAGCCTGGTCTCCAAAGCGAGTTCCAGGAAAAGTGCAAAGCCACACAGAGAAATCTTGTCTCGAAAAAACAAACAAACAAACAAACAAAAAAAGAAATTAGTGTCTTGTGTTATCTTCTTGTAGTTGGAGAAATAACAATCTTATGGCCTTGTGTTTATCACACAGATACCTTTTGACCTTTTGGAAAAAGAATTCCTGCCTATCCTACAGGAGGAGCCCCTGCCACCATTGGCTCTAGTACCCTTTACAGAAGAAGAACAGGTTTGTACTTACTTAGTTCTAAGCCTCTGGTCCAACACTTGTTTCTTTTGCTTTGGTATGGATCTGGAAAGTCAACCTTAAGGATACCCTAAGGATAGCCCTACATCCTTAAGTAAGGTTAAATATCCTTACCGATGCTTGGCATGTTTAGGGCTTTTAGTTGCCAAGGTTTTGCTTTAGATTCTGAAGCTGTTGAGTGTTATTGCAGAGGTCAAGAAATCTTCCTAGATTTTTTTTTAAATTAAAGAATTGTTTAATTTTTATATGTGTATGAGTGTTTTGCCTTTCATGTATGTCTGTGTACCACATGTGTGCCTGGATTCCAAAGAGGCCAGAAGAGTACTTCAGAGTTACAGATGGTTGTGAGCCACCATGTTGATACTGGGAATTAGACCCTTGTCTTCTGGAAGAACAAACAGCTAGTGCTCTTAACTGCTAACCTGTCTCTGCAGCCTTGTTTGTAGATTTTTAAGGACAATGGGAACTATCCCTTATAAAATATTCAAGTTGAGAGGGATATGTATTCATCCCCCAAGAAGGAAGGGAAGATCATCTTTTTAAGAAAAGCATACTTTTTCACAGGTGATTGCTTACCTGAATTCTTGCCAGTGAATTCATTTAACCATTAGAGAAAAAAATTGAAATCTTCAGCCTAGAACATACCTGAAACCTTTCTGTCAGCACTGGACTTGGGTTGCCTTTTTATAGGTATGATGGTAATATAAGAAAGGAAGATTTTTTTTGTTTTAGAAAGTGGCAGTTTTATGTAGTGACTTTAATTGTATATAGATGAAAAGATGAAAGATTCATTTCAAGGAGTTTATAGATACTACACTGCAATGGAGAAATGAGATTTTGGAAATCTGTATTTCATGTTAAATGAAGAATCTCCTCAGCTACCCCCCCCCCCCCCCTTGAGGTATTGTGTCTCTTGTAGCCCAGGCTGGCTTTGAAATTGAAATGTAGCCAGGGAAGACTTTGAATTCTTGATCCTTCTTTTTCTACCTCTTGAGTGCTGGGATTATAGGCAGTATGTCTGGTTTTATGCATTGCTGAAGATTATACTCAGGGCTTTGTGCATGATAAGCAAGTATTCGTGTCTCCAGCCATTTGATTCTTGTTGAAAAATAGCTTTGAGACATAAATCCCCATCATAAAATTGACCTTTTAAATTTTGAGCCAGGCAGTGGTGGCGCACGCCTTTAATCCCAGTACTTGGGAGGCAGAGGCAGGTGGATTTCTGTGAGTTCGAGGCCAGCCTGGGCTATCAAGTGAGTCCCAGGAAAGTCCCAGGCGCAAAACTACACAGAGAAACCCTGTCTCGAAAAACCAAAAAAAAAAAAGATAAATTTTTGAGACAAGGTCTCATGTAACCTAGCCTAATGTGGCCTTGAACTCATAGCTGAGGATAACTTTGACCTTCTGATCCCGCCTCCACCTCTGAAGTGTTGGGATTACTGATATGCATCACCACATTCAGTAAAGCCCATCATTTTGTGTGTGCAAATACACATGCATGTGTAGATATATGTGGAGGCCAGAGAACAAACCCTGCTGTCATTCCTCAGGTTCTGTGTGCCTTCTCTTCGCTAACTGTGAACTTTTATTATTGTTTTCCATTGCACATAAGGATGAATGCTTCACATATTGACTGTTCTGACCTACCGTTTCTCTGCCACCTTGTTCATTCTATCCCCATATCACAAATCTCGCTTAAATGTTCATGTTTGTGACCTGCCAAGATTAACCAGGAACATCTGTGTTAACGTGGGTTGGAGCTTGGCAGGCTAGAGGGCACACAACTAAAGACAATGATTTCCCCCTCTCCCAGAACCGATTAAAACAGTAGTTCAGAGGTAAAGGATAGGGCCCCGTGAGCCGTTCCCCTTTACCCGATGATTGTTGACAGAGCCGGCCTTGTGTGGGCCCAGTGCAGTACTACAGTTGATACATGTTCATGATTTAACATTACATTTTATTGAGTGTAGGGGATGGCAGTTCTTGGCCTTTCAGGCTCTTTTGTACTGGATAGCCCTACTTCCTCAGTGTCCATGAGTCTTAGAGTGACTGAAATTAATGACTTGTTTAGGGCTGGGCCCATATCCATCCCTTATGTTCTGCATTTTGGGCAGCTCCCACTGCATTCATTTGAGACAAGGTCTTGTTGGATAGCAGCTGACCAAGCAGGTGGTGCTAGCTGGCTGGCCAGTGCATCCCAGGAGTCGTCTTTCTCTCCCTTTGAAGCTCTGGGATTCGAGTGTATGCCACTAAGCGTGGCAGTGATTTTTTTAACTTTAATTTTTAAAAATTGTGTGTATATGATTTGCATGCAGACATATGTGCTCACAAGAGTGCTTGTGCCTGTAGAGTCCAGAGGCCAGGTCCCCAGAAGCTGGGGTTATAGGTAGTTGTCGGTTTTGAGGAATTGAACTTGGGTTCTAGTGTTTGGGCAAGCACTTTACCCACTGAGCTCTTTCTCTAGCCCCGAATTTACCATTTTAATGAATATACATTTCAGTGACATTTAGTGTTTTTGCTAGAGTTCTGTAGTGAGTGTCAGTATCTAATCAAAGAACATTCTCATGGACCTATCCTCCCTCCTTCCCTCCTTCTTACAGAGTCTTATTATGTAGTTCAGTTGACCTCAAACTCCTGATCCTGTTATTCAGCTTTCCTGGTGATAGGTTGTAGACATGTTCTTACGTCCAGCAGGAGGCTGTCTTAGAAGGTTGTATATTCTGTATTGAAGGTAGAACCGTAATTTTTATTTTGTAAGTTTTTCTTTCCTTCACTGAATTTGTTTAAACTTGAGAGAGAGAGAGAGAGAGAGAGAGAGAGAGAGAGAGAGAGAGAGAGGAGGAAGTAAGATGTGTCTGTCGGTCTCACCACCTCTCAACATAGAACATTAAATTTGGCACTTGTAGCTAGTCTACATTGTTTGTCTCTACTCTGTAATTGGTTTTGAAGTCTAGGGAAAATGGATAGTTTTCCTCGTGTCTGTTGTAGGATGGTTGGCTGCTGTGATGGCTTCTTTCATCGCAGGTTATGCTCTAGTGGTTCTTTTCTGTTTTGACAGTGTATTGCTGGAGACTGAACCTAGGGCCTTGTGCATGCTAGGGAAGCGCTCTGATCATGTTGCCCTGCTGTGGTCAGTGTTGTTGTAGTAGAATAACCTGTAATATGGAAATCACTGGGGTTTAGTTTTCTGCAGGTTTTTATTATTTATTTGTTTATTTTTTAAAGATTTATTTGTGTATTATGTATACAGAAGAGGGCGGCAGATCTCATTACAGATGGTTGTGAGCCACCATGTGGGTGCTGGGAATTGAACTCAGGACCTCTGGAAGAGCAGGCGGTGCTCTTAACCTCTGAGCCGTCTCTCCAGCCCTTCTGCAGGTTTTTAAAGTTTTTTTTATATTGTTCAATAAGTTTCCATAGCTGTTGAGATCATTGTGCACTCCCACATTGCGCACAAGTGTATGTATGTGTGTGTTTGACAGTTGTTTCTCTTCATTTGGTATAAGGTTGGCTGTAGGTTTGTTATACAGTCTTGTATTTTGAGATAGGCTCCATCCGTTTCTAAGGTCTCTAGGACTTTTATTTTGAAGGCATGTTGAACTTTGTTAAATATCCTTCTGCATTGATTGAGATGTGATTGCTGTTCTTAAGTTTCTTTATATGCTATATTACACTTACTAGTTTGTATATGTTGAGTCAATCTTGCATCTCTGTGATGAAGCCCACTTGGTCTTGATATATGGTCTTCTTAATGTGTTCCTGAATTCAGCTTCCTATACTTTGCTGACAATTTTTGCATTATTTAAAAAAATCTACATATTTACATATTTCATTAATGAGTAAGAAATCAAGTGGCTTAAACAGAAAAATTTACAGAGCTGGGGAGATGGCTCAGTGGGGACAGTGATTCTCCAGCCCCAACATAAAAATTGTATGCAGCCGGGCAGTGGTGGCGCACGCCTGTAATCCCAGCACTTGGGAGGCAGGTGGATCTCTGTGAGTTCGAGGCCAGCCTGGTCTACCAAGTGAGTTCCAGGAAAGGTGCAAAACTACACAGAGAAACCCTGTCTCGAAAAACCAAAAAAAAAAAACAAAATAAAACAAAACAAAAAAAAATGAGTTGGGGGGTAAGAAGGAGAGCTGGAGGATCTGAATTTGGATCCTAGTAGCCATGCAAAAGCTGTGCATGGCTATGCATACTATAATCCAATGATTCTGAGGGCAGAGACAGGAACATCACTGGGGCTTGCTGACTATAAGTTTAGCTCCAGGTTCAGTGGGAGGACTCTGTCTCAAGGAGTAAGTGAAAAATGATAGAACATGATGTCTTTGTCTGGCCTCTACACCAGTATGTACCTGAACATAAATGTATGTATACACCACACATATACAATGCTTGTTTGTATACATGTGTGCAGTCATTCATCCCCCCCCCAAAAAAAAAAAAAGAGAAAAGGAAATAAAAAGGAGAAGCCCTGTGTTGACCTGGCTTCTATGTGGATGCATACACTTTACCCTCTACATACATACTCACGTGTGCACACACGCATGTCTACTCATGTAATAATAATGGACCAGAAAGATGGCTCATCAGGTAAAAGCTCTTGCTCTGCAAGCCTGTGAACCTGAGTTTGATTCCTAGAACATATGTTAAAAACATCCAGATGCATGCATCTGTAATCTCAGCTTTCCTAAGGCAGCATAGGAGGAAGAGACAGGAGAACCATGGGGAAGTTCTCAGGCCGGCTACTCTGGAGTAGGAAGCACAACAAAACCATGAGGGAGATGAGTGGGTAAAGGACCTGCTGCCAGAACTGACGGCCCAGGTTTGGTCCCTGGACCCACATGGTGGAAGGAAAGAAGTGACTCCTAGAGTTGTCTTCTGCCCTGTTGGTGGTGGTGGTGGCACAGGTGTACCTTACACACACACACACACACACACACACACACACACACACACACACTAACTAAAAATATAATAATAATATGTAACAAAGTAAGAGGGAACCTGTCTTAACAAAGTGGAATGCAAGAATTGGCTCCCTTTGACCTGCACACATGCACCATGGCACATGCCTTCCCTGCCCCACCAAATATAGATAAATAGTAAAAACATAAATCTGTAAGAGATGCTTAAAAATTACCAAAAAATATACAAAAGAGTATATAGTAATAATATAATAATAGAAAACTCTTCATTCATCCCCCCATCCCCAGTGTTAGTGGTATATGTAGCTATGTATGTATTTTTGGACTAGGTCTCTATATTGCCCAGTTTGGTCTCAAACTTGTAGACTCAAATGAGTTTTCTCCCTGTGCAAGGATTACATGTGGGCATCACAGTGCACAGTTCTTGTATTTTTTTCCAAGTAAATATGTATTTTCCTTTTTATGCAAATGGTACTTATTATGCATTATACATAATTCTGCCTTTTTGATAAAAGCTTCTTTTAGTGAAATAATTCTTTGCACATTGGGAAAAAAGTTTCTGTTTGAGTTTGCTGTCTGTCCATGGTGGTGAAATTGCAGGTTCTTACCGTTTATAGTTCTCTTATTGGGCAGTGAGCCTTGGGCCTTCAGTGTGCTAGCTGAGCCCTTTTACTACTAAGCTGTGTCCAGCCCTGTGCACTAATTTTTATATTCCTTATGCAGCTTACTGGCATTGTTTTGTGAACTTTCTTGTTGGGGGTGGTATTTGTAATTATTTTATTTATTTATTTATTTTTGAGAAAGCTGTACTGGAACTTGCTCTGTAGACCAGCCTGGCTCGAACTCACAGATATCCACCTGCCTCTGCCTCCTGAGTGCTGGGATTAAGGGCGTACACCACCACCACCCAGTGACTTTTTTTTTTCTTAAAACAATTTTGAGATTTCTAGAGATAACACTGGCCAGTTTTGTTTTTTGTTTTTTGTTTTTTGTTTTTTTGTTTTGGTTTTTGAGACAGGGTTTCTCTGTAGCTTTGGAGCCTGTCCTGGACTAGCCCTGTAGAGTAAGCTGGCTTCAAACTCACAGAGCTCCACCTGCCTCTGCCTCCCGAGTGCTGGGATTACAGGCGTGTGCCACCACCTCCTGGCTAGAAAAGCTTTTAAAAAATATGCTGGACTTTGAATCAAAAGAATGAGTTGGGAAATATCCCATTAAATTCCTCCCTCCCTCCCTTCTTCTTTGCTCTTTTTCCTTTTTCTTTCTTTTTCCCTTCCTTCCTTCCTTCCTTCCTTCCTTCCTTCCTTCCTTCCTTCCTTCCTGTCTTTCTTTCTCTCTCTCTCTCTCTCTCTCTCTCTCTCTCTCTCTCTCTTTATTTTTGAAACAACAACAGGATTTATCTCTCTAGTTCTGTGCTGGAATTTACAATGCTGGCCTCAAACTCAGAGATCCACCTACCTCTGCCTCCTGAATGCTGGGATTAAAGCCGTATGCCACTACTCCCTGCCCCATAACATTTCCTAAGGAGTCAGAATGCAGTAATTGGGTAAATGAATCATTGGGAAAAATTAAAGATTATTCAACAAATACTGTTGATTAACAACAGTGAACCAGTTACTGGAAATGATTGGATGTTGACTTTTGTTTGTTTTTTTTAAAGATTTATTTATTTATCATGTATACAGAAGAGGGCGCCAGATCTCATTACAGATGGTTGTGAACCACCATGTGTTTGCTGGGAATTGAATTCAGGACCTCTGGAAGAGCAGTCTGTGCTCTTAACCTCTGAGCCATCTCTCCAGCCCTGTTTTTTTTTTTTTTTTTTCCCCGCCCCCCAGAGCTGAGAACCAAACCAGGGCCTTGTGCTTGCTAGGCAAGTGCTCTACCACTTAGCTAAATCCCCAACCCCCCCCCCCCCCCCTTGTTTTTTCGAGACAGGGTTTCTCTGTGTAGCTTTGGTGCTTGTCCTGGATCTCGCTCTGTTGACCAGGCTGGCCTTGAACTCACAGAGATCCGCCTGCCTCTGCCTCCTGAGTGCTGGGATTAAAGGTGTGCACCACCACCGCCTGGCGAACGTTGACTTTTTTTGAAATATGATTTAAATTAATAATGTCTCATCCTTTAGAACAAAGCAGAGAAGACTGTCAAGCCTCTGCTATTTAAATTAGCCATTATTGGTTAATGTTTAGGTAGCCAGCTTGCATATTTTGTTTTTATAACACAACAGTACTACTTTTTTTTTTTTTTTTTTTTTTTTTTAAATTTTCTGGACCTGAGGACCGAACCCAGGGCCTTGTGCTTGCTAGGCAAGCACTCTACCACTGAGCTAAATCCCCAACCCCAGTACTACATTTAGTGATCTATTTACTTACAGTATTTTTTACATATATAAGTAGTAGCATTTTGTGTTAAAAAAGTATGAACATTTAAATATATGTTGAGAATTTGCCTTTTAAAGAGATTGAACTTGTATGTACTTTAGCAGTAATATTTCTCTATTCTTATACATGATACATTTAGCTCTATACATATGTTGCATGGGATCCTGGTATATAAAATGCAGTTAGCACTGATCTTCCTTTTTAGAAATATTATTTTAATTATATGTGTGTTTTGCTTGCATGTATATCTGTACATCATGTGTATACCTCGTACCTACAGAGGTCAGAAGAGGGCACCTGATCCCTTGAAACTGGTGGTGAGCTGCCATGTGGGTTCTGGTACCTAAACCTAGGTCCTCTGCCAAGAGCAGCCTGTGCTCTTAACCTCACAGCATCTCTCCAGCCTTGACCTCCCCCCACCCCCTTCCTCTTAAGTATTGCAATATATTAATTGAGATTTGGGGACTTCATAGACTTGTTTAATTTTAATAATGCCAAGAGGCATATTTAGTAGTCTACTGACTACTTTTTTAAAAAAGATAAGTTAATATGTATATTTATTAAATTTTATTAAAATGTAGCTTGAAATTGGTGTTTTTTGAGTTAGGTATTTCCTCTTCTGGTTTCAGTTTTACTTTAGATTTTTAGTTTTGAAGTCACTTGACTACAACATGATCAAAGAAAACTTTGTTTACATGGATAGTTTCTAAAAGTTACTTGGACAAATCACAGTGAACAGAATTGAGAGAAAGATGAGCAGTGAGGAGAAAATGGTGCCCATATTAAATTCAATAATGAAAACAGAATTTTAATCAATTGCATGTTCTTTAAAAGAGGGTAGTATAGATGCCATTTTAATTGGTTTGAAATGTAAGAACACTGAGGACTAAAGTAGAATTGAATTTCAGAACCTTTTTTTTTTTTTTTTTTTTTTTTTTTGCCTACACACTTAACTTTTATTTTGGATGGTACTGGGACTTGGACCCAGGACTTATAGATGGATGGTGGCCAAGTCCTGTATCACCATGCTCCCAGCTTTTTTTTTTTTTTTTTGAGAGATAGGATCTTACGAAGTTGGTCAAACTGACCTGAAACTTAAAGCAACGTATGCAGGCCTCAACCTGGGGATTCTTCTGTCCTAGCTTCCTGAGTTCTGGGATTACTGGCATGTACTACCTCACCCAGCCTAAAGTTCACATCTTACTCCCTTGCCAGATGGGCTAGTGACGTCATCTCTATCTAAGGTTCATCTCTTCCTTAAGTCACACCCATGCATATCTGTGCAAGTGGGTACTGGGTTCTAGGTGTGCAAGATCATTTAATCTGTTGGAATAGTTTTGTTTAAACCCCCTTGCAAAACTTTCTGTTAAATGTCCAGGATTTTCTATTTTATAGTTCATTTAAAGACTTCTAATATTTCTTGTTAGCTTTCCTAAGCCTCATTTTTTTTTCCCCACAGAAGAGTTTTTATTAAGATAGGAGAAAAGAGGCAGACGTGAACAGGCCTGTGGGAAACACATGTGGTCAAGAGAAAGGGGTCCTAAGCCTCCTTTATTTAATGTATTTGGATCTATCAGTAGACGTCTTTTTAACTCCCTGTCCTCCCCATTCCCCTGTGGATGCCCATTTCCTACTCTGATTGTACTTGATTATATTCTAGATTGGCTCTGGGTGCAAGTGCAGGTTTGTACCTATGTGATTGTGATCACATACACACTCACATATACCCAAGCACGTATTAATCACGATTGACAGGTGCATGCATGCACGCATGACCCCACCCACATGTCAGGTGATTGTCCTCCTACAGATTTTTACTTGATCCTTTCCCATTTACTGCGGATTTCTGTCACTCTAGCAAATACTACTTGGAGTTGCTGCTCCACATTGTTGAGTACAATCAGACAAAAAGGGTATTTTCCCTTTTTATCATATTCTCTTTGCTTCAGGCCTTTTAGTGACAGTCTTTTCTCCCCTTAAAAGTTGAAGAGATTTAAGTACCATTTAAAAAAAATGAAATGTAATCACTTCATTATAATGAACTCACAGAAACATCATACCATTAGATTATGATAGCCACACAAACAGATACTTGCCCAGTCCCATGCTCCATGGATCTCAGTGAATTTCTATATGGTTAATGGTCACTCTTAAAAGTACCAATTGAACCTATCCTCCTTTTCCAAACCTTCTCTGCTGCCTGTTTATTTTGTTTGCATCTGGATATGTAGAGCATATTTAGTTTGTTTTCTTGTATAATATTTCCTCAATAAATCTACCTTGGTGTAAGGCATTGGTGTCAACTTTGCTGATCTGAAAGGTCAATTTGAAATTTTCTCAAGGCTAGCCTGGTCTATATAGCAAATTCTAGGGTAGCCAGGACTACCTAGTGAGACTCTGTCTCAAAGACAGAAAGAAAGAAATTGTTAGGTAACTAGATTTGAATGATCTTTGTACGCCATGAAGATATAGTTTCCCATTGCTTATAGTAATTAGATACCATTACATTTTCTAGGTGCAGTGGGAGATGGGGAGAAAGAATATGTAGTTTTGTGTGTTTTATCCATTTTTCTTTATTTTTATTTTTATTTTTTGGCAGAGAAACTTTTCCATGTCTGTAAATAGTGCCGCTGTCCTGCGATTGACAGGACGAGGAGGAGGAGGAGGAGGAACAGTGGTGGGGGCTCCTAGAGGTCGAAGTTCTTCACGAGGGCGAGGTGAGCTATGGGAAACTCATGACCAAGGAGGAGGAGGAGGAGGAGGAGGAGGAGGCGGAGGAGGAGGAGGAGGAGGAGGAGGAGGAGGAGGAGGAGTGGTGGGGGCTCCTAGAGGTCGAAGTTCTTCACGAGGGCGAGGTGAGCTATGGGAAACCGTCATGACCAAGGAGGAGGAGGAGGAGGAGGAGGAGGAGGAGGAGGAGGAGGCGGCAGCAGCAGCAGCAGCAGCAGCAGCAACAGCAACAGCAACAACAGCAACAGCAACAGCAACAGCAGCAGGAGGAGGAGGAGCAGGAGCAGGAGGAGAAGGAGACGGAGACGGCGGTGGCTAGGGAAATCACTGAAGACTTGAATGCCTAACAGAAAATCAAACCGACTGCTCTTGGATGTTGACTGCAAATGCCTGAACATTTATTTCCTGCCACATTTCTGAAATGCCTCCTCTACAGCCTTGCTTTGGAGAGGAATATGTTTCTAAATGTATAGGTTGAAGCAGGAGGGAGTCTACACATTCCTAGTTAATTTCTAAAGAGTAAAAATTGTTCACAGTCTTCATCCCTGGAGCTTTGCATTGTGGGAACTAGAGCATCCTGAAGAGTTTTGGTTGCTGGAGCTACACTGAAGTCCCTGCAATACAGCATTTCTTTTACAAGGGCCTTGTGCAGCTATTACCATAGCCAGGAGGAATTTAGTGAGAAACATCTCAGTACCTTTTAGGGGCTAGACCTCTTAGTGGGCAGAGCAAAATACAACCAGGCAGCGTCCACTGGCATACTGTGTAGTTTTATGAATTCATGCCTTTTTCTTAGAAAGTTTCTGAGATTTGTTATTCCCTATTTTGCATTCATTGGATTTCTGTTAAAATCCTTCTTGATATTTCTAGTATCCCTCCTTCAGCATGAAGCCCTATGTGGATTGATTCAGAACATTAGTCCAACATGTATTGTAATTTTTCTCTAAGAGATGCTTTAGAAGTAGACTTGGGTGTCAGCAGTGGCCAAGGCCTTGCTTCCACTTTATGTGTGGGCACAATTATGGGTGTGGAGTACCTACTTTTTTTTTTCAGTTTTATTTATTTCAAAATATTTTGAACATTTTGTATTCTTTGTGAATAACTTATGCACATTTTTGAATGGAGAATGTATTGTTTCATTTAGAATGTGACTTCCATGCATGTTTGTGAACAAGGGGCTAAAACTTGCTTTTTTTTCCCTTTGTAATTTGTCTTTGTCTGGAACAGTAGTTTTTTTTTTTTTTTTTTTTTTTTTTTTTTTAAGTCTGAGTGTTGTTGTAGACTCGTCTGTAGAACTTAATAAGTAACTGCAGTGCTGTAGACATTGAGGTGGTAAGAGCTAGGTATGTCTGCTTCACAAGTTGTACCCAAATCGTCATCGTCTGGGATCTGTGCATATTGGTGCATGGTGATGTTTGGAGGTGAAACTGAATGGCTATAGTTCTGGCCTCCCCATGGGTATTTCCCATGCTTTCCTCCTGTGGGAGGCAGTGAGAAGGTTTCAGTCTGGCAGCTTTCCCTCTGGTACTCCTCAGGTCAAGCCAGAGAACAGACCACACACCCTCCACCTGGTCTCTGTAGGCCTTAGAAAAACCTCACACACTAAGAAAGGAGCAGAACCTGGGTGTGGTAACATGCCTGGAATCCCAGCACTTGGGTGTTGTCAGGAGGGTCAGGAGTTCAAGCCCAAATTTCAGCCAAGTTGAGAATTTAAGGCTAGCCTGAGCTACATTAGATACTCCTACAGCAACAACCCAAGAAATATAGTATGCCAAAGCAACAGCAAATAGAAATAAGTGAAGGATTGATGAGCTTTCCTGTTTTTTCATTTGTTTGTTTCTTTGCAGTAAGAGTTTTTTGTAATCAGAGCCTACTCAAAACCCATATCAACTACATATGCTGTGACACACAAGTATTCAATTCACATGCTAATGTTGAAGGGTGCAGAACTAGTTAAATGGATGCACTCAGCTTTGTGAAAATCCTTGGAATGCTGTGGTCACAATGGTGTGCGATGCTTGTGTCTTTGTATTTTCACTTAATTTTAACTTTCTGGCTAAATAGTGATTATTGTGACTCTTCTTTTGATTGTAGTAGCTCTTCCCAACTCAAGGAGAAAAAAAAAAACTCATGCAAATCTGCTGGCTTCTAGACTTCAAAATATCCTGACCTAGTAAAATTTAAGTGAACAAATGGAAACATTGCTATCTTTTTTTTTAAATCTGGTGCGGATGCTTAAAAAAAATACATTAACTGTCATCTTCACCATTAGCATTATTAAAAGGAAGCATATTTTAATCCTTCAAATGATTAGGATGAAATCTCAGGTAATAGGACAGTCTTAAAGGTGAAGAGGTTGGTTGCAGTATGTGTCCTTGCTTGTTATTGTGTGTAGGAACTACATTTGCAGATGATTTAAATGTGACATGTTGGAGCTCTAGAATCTAATCTCTTTCTAATAGTGCCTCATTAGTAAAGCTTTAGTCACATGAGCAGGGCCAGGGCCAGGCACAGTCACAACTGCAGAGGATATTTATGTTGTTTTCGTTGATTTTTTTTTTTAAATCTATTTCAGGACTAAATTTCTTTTTCTTTCTTTTCTTTTCTCTCTTTTCTTTCTTTCTTTCTTTCTTTCTTTCTTTCTTTCTCTCTTTCTCTCTTTCTCTCTTTCTCTCTTTCTTTCTTTCTTTTTTTTGAGACAGGGTTTCTCTATGTAGCCTTGGCTGTCCTGGAACTCACTTTGTAGACCAGGTTGGCCTTGAATTCACAGAGATCCACCTGCCTCTGCCTCCAGAGTGCTGGGATTAAAGGCATGTGCCACCACCACCTTGTGAGAAAGTTATTATTTTTTAAAATGACATGTATGTGTTTATGTCTCTGTGTGGTAATGTGTACTTGAGTATAGGTACTTTCAGAGGCAAAAAGAGGGTGCTGGCTCCCCTGTAGTTATAATTAATCAGTTGTGAGCCAGGCAGTGTGGGTGCTAGGAACAGACCTCAGTTCACTCATGAGCTCTTGACTCTCGGGCCATCTTTCCAGCCCTGACAAAATTATTATTGAAAATGAGAAGGGACTTTTTTTTCCCTCATCCTAAAATCAGTATTATGGAGGAATATTCTTGTGTTAAATAGTTTACGTTATTTTAGGATTTTAAATAAAATGAGTGTATATTTCTGAATGTGGGGCAGAAGGGAAGCTACTTAAACATCAAGTTGACTTTAGGTTGACTATTTTATAGAGGAAGTGGATACTTAGACTAGTCAAGGGAATACCGGTTGTCCCTAAGATTACCCTTGTACGGTAATAATGTACGGTTCTGTACATTATTTTAGTGTTCTGTAAGAGTCACAGAAGTATACTCGTGATCTGAGTCAGTTCCTGGTAGATTATGGTGAGCAAGTAGGAGAAATACATGGATGCTTGAAGTTATTTATATATGTTATATATATGAAGAATAATGCCTCATTCAAAACCTATTGTTTTGGGGTGGGGGTTGTCTGTTTGGGGCAGAGCATTGACTAGCATTTGCAGTGTGCCGGATTTGGTACTCAGCACCATACACAAAATAAATTTTACATCATTTTCTTCTGATCATTTTTCTGTATGGGAGAAATTAGACTAGGGACAGTTGCTAAGGTGTTTTTAGTTATAAATAGATCTCAGACTCCCAGGCCACTTCCAGTTTTCTGATCTGTGTAAGATACAGTTGCTATATTAATTGAGAAAACTGTATGGAATATGTGAAGCTGAAAGTGCACACTGCTTGCTGCTCACTTGGCATGTGTGTGTCCTTGACTCTTAGCTGTGCAGCACTGTGGACAAGTACTTTACACACACACACACACACACACACACACACACACACACACACATTGTTTTTGAGTATGCTTTGTCATTCAGGAGCAAAGGTTTGAATTTCTATCAGTGCCTAATTCTGTAGCTTCAGATTGTTTTATATCAGAATTTATTTAGCCAAGCATTATTAGGTTCTCTCTAGTGTTTTGAAATTGAAGTGTTCGTTTTCATACACATATGTAGTCATGCCTTATTTAACAAAATTAAATACCTCATTAGGTGATTTCATTTTCATTGATGTGTGAACATTATAATTTACAGAAGTTTAGATGGTTTAGGTTAATCACTTAGCTTGGCTTTTTAATACAATTAAGATACAATGATTATAAAATATATGATGTTAATGGAATATTGTTTTACAGTAAATTTAAAATAAGTACACTTGAAAATATAGTCAAGTATATCTGCAGTGTAGTAACATAGCCATCCATTGTCACAGTCACATGCTGCATACTACATGCTGTCAAATACGCTGTGTCTTTATGTGACTGGCAGCACAGTGATCTCTCTAGACCGGCAGCACCACAAGTGCTTGAGTGATGAGGAGTCTCCAGTTACTACAGAGTTCTCAGCTCCACTGCAATCTGAGGGAGCTGTAGTTGTAGTAAGCAGCTGTCACTGATTGGAACTTTACATGCTTGTGAGGGCCTCTTTTTCCCTCCCCTTCTTCATTCGCTTTCCCTTTCTGTCCTTTCCATCTTGTGCAGGCGTTTTGAGTCATTCTTGAAGTAGTGCAGGCTGGCTTTGAACTTTTGATCCTCTGATTTGGCCCCCTGAGTGCTAAGATTATAGGTATATTCCACCACACTTGACTCTGCAAAGGTATTTCCACTGGGAAAAATTCTGAGTAGAGTCACAGGTTGTTAATCAGATGGCCTTCATTAGAAGTGTGTTTACATTTGAATTGCAAAGCCTCTAAATCCCTATACAACCAGCTCTGTGGTTTGATTTTAGTGTTGCTATTTTCCTTACCTCAAGGTTTGAGTCAAGTATGAAGGATGCTTACCCATGTTCACAATCCTAAAGTTGTACAATTCATACCCACTATGCTTTTTCTGGGATTACATAAAATTATTTTATTGTGTTTGACATTTCCACTATTGTTTCTCTCTACAAAATCTCCATATTAAGATTTTTCTCAGTTACTGAAAATAATCCACTGAAGCATTCAATTTATAATAGTTTTTTGAACTTAGATTTTCACTGTTGACTTTTTCATTGAAGAACTTCATGTTGATGTTGTTTATTCAGGACTGGGATTCTTTCAGTGGTAGTTTGTTTTGTTTTGTTTTTCAACCATGGTTCAGCTTCATCTGAGCTGTTATAGAGCTTGCTAAATACTGAAATGTAGACATCCTGCTTTGTACAAGGACAGACGGAATTTCTGAGATTAACCTTTGATGTTGAACATGTGCTGGGTGTTGGTTCTGACTATTTCCCCTCCCCTGTTTTCTTATTTTCAGGCAGAGGTAGAGGTGAATGTGGTTTCTACCAAAGAAGTTTTGATGAAGTAGAGGGTGTGTTCGGGCGAGGAGGTGGCAGGGAAATGCATAGATCACAGAGCTGGGAAGAAAGGTAACTCAAGTGTTCAGATTGTAATTGTAAGGATTTGTTGGTCTATAAAACTTACTCCACAGTACTTTGCTGCAGTACCAGTTACTTGGCATGCTGAGGGAAGAGATTCTGGAGTTGAGGCTATCCTGCACAATTTAGCAAACTCCTAACTCAAAATAAAAATGGAAAAAAGGGCTAGGATTATAACCCAATGGTAACTCTCTGGGGAGGTTCAGCCCTCAGTACTCCAAACAAAACAAAGCACACCGTGTTCCTTTTGTGACCAGTACAGGGTTGCACTTTCCTGTGATCCCAGCACTTGGGAGGCTAAGGCAGAAGAATCATGAGTTCCAGACCAAAATGGGCTACATAGTGAGATCTAGAGAATTACAAAGATTGTGTGGGAAACCTGTCTCTCCTTAGCCCCCCACCCAAAGAAAGACCGTTCTGAAAACACAGAACTTACCCATTTCCTGTTTTTTGCAGAGCTGAAGCCTCTGTGTACAGTTACAGAACTTCATTCAAATGTATTACTTATTAGAAAGCCATTGTGGTTAGAAAAATTTTAAAACTATAAGCATGAATAGATGAATAAATTAGTGCAAGCATGGATAATTGGTTTGTTATTTTTTTAGCAGTCATTTTACTGGTTGGTATGTCATTTGTTGGTATGAAAAAATGCATCTTCTTAGGGTTTTTGACTTTGTATGAAGTCTGGCAAGATAAACGAGGGCAGTTGCATCATGCTGGATTTAAAGGAATAGCCATTGTAGTATCTATAATATAAAAAGTGGAAGCAGCCCAAACAGACGATAGGATAGTGCCATTAGATGATGAAATTTCCACACAATAGAATGTAATATCCTATAATCATTAAAGTTAAGGGTGAGCCCTGATCTTAAACTAAAGGTGTAGAAGAGTTAGGGTTGTAACAGTGGTAACTGTCTTGCCAGCACCTCGAGGCTCTGGATTTAGTACTTAGGACCACAAACAAGGAAATTTAATGATGTGGAAAAACATTGCCAAAGTAGTATATAAAATAGTCTTACCATGTTTCTAACTGACATGAGTACTATTCTAGTCATTAGAAGCTAATTTTGGTAGGTGGTGTGGTGGAGTTTTTGTTTTCATCATTGTACTGTCCGTATTTTCTAAATATTAGGTAGCAGAACTGCTATTAAAGGGAGTACAAGGAAGTGGGTATCATGACAGGAAATATGTGTTGCTTTCCAAGCCCTTTTTGAAATTATTTTGTCTTTTTAGGGGTGACAGGCGCTTTGAAAAACCAGGAAGAAAAGACGTAGGTAAGGTTCTTATTGTTTTAAAATACATCCTGGACTCTCCTGTTACTAATGCTTAACAAGTCCCACCCAGAAGTATAAACTTAAGAGCAGATGAACTGTTAGCCGCGCAGATCCAGTAGATGGAGCTGTAACACTGTTTTCTGGTGGGTTTTCAGGCCTTCCATGGGTGAGACCAGAGTGATGAACGCCAGTATCCAGATTTACTTGACTTGATATTTTAGGGTTGCTTGTTTTCTGCAAGGCATATCTTTTTTCCTATGATGCCTTGTTGGACTGAAATTCTAAATCAGGAATTAATCGGGTTACTCCTTATTGTCGTAGATAGTGTCTCATGGGTGAGAGCAGGGAAGCTGCTGGAACTATGGCTTTTGTGTGAGAAGGCAAAGACTAAAACAGAATATTCTTATTTGATCAACTATTGGACTATTTTCTTTTATTGTGTATGTATGCATAATATGGATATGTGGAGCTGTGGGGGGGGGCATATACTACACCATGTATGTAAAGGTTGTGAGTTGGTTCTGTCCTAACTTCATGTGGGTTTTGGGTCTCAAACCCAGCAGCACCTTTACCTGCATGCATCTTGCTGGCCTAGCTTTCTTTACTCAGGATGTTTTTTTTTTTCTTGTGAGATATCAGCAGCCATAAATTACACAGTAAAGATATCTACGTAAGAGGAACTTAATAAGAAAAGATGATTTAGTGTTTATGATGACTTAGTTAATCTGTAATGTTAAGATGGGGTTTCTGGCTGATAAATAGGTGGTCTGCATTAATATCTGGTGAAAAAAAGTGTCAATTCACAGTATAAGTACAAATTTGAAAATTTTCAGTTTCTATATTCCTTCAAATAGCAGAAATGTTCTACAGAGTGTGATTGTATTTGGTAGTGAGTAGTATTTCTCAGAAACATGTTAAATCTGTAAGTACTTTTCAGACTGAATTGAATGAAAATGGTTTTTAAACAAAGAAGTTAAGATGATCAGTTTCAGTTAAAACCAAGAAAATGAGACATGTACAAAATGAAGGCAGAGATGCCAGACTTCTTTCCTGTTTTCAATTGTTTTGTAGGCCAAAGTAAGAAAAGAATACCTGTAACAGATCCAAGGAGGCTACCTAGAGAGGACCCTAGGATGACTGTGGTTTTGGGGAAATAGTGAGTTTTCTTCGTGAGATTAGTGTGATTTTTTTTTTTTTTTTTTTTTTTTTTTTAAGGCAGAGTTATACTATTTTTCCTGGCTTGCCTGGAACTTACTATGTAGACAGACTGATTTCAAACCTAGATCCATATGCCTCCTCCTAGTGCTGGAATTAAAGGTTAAAGGTGTGTGTGCCACCATGCCCAGCCCCCGTATAGCTTGATTTTTAACTATCACACTTTAGTAACAGGAACGGATGAATGAAAGGTAGTTTAACTTCATTGTCTTCATTATTTCTAGTCATATGAATCTAATTAATTTCCCTAATCTGCCTCTATTTTAAACAAAGGTATTTTGTACTCTGTATGTGTGTCTTTGATAAAGTGAATCCCAGTTAGGCATAGTGTTGAGTTTAATCCTTAACTCTTGGGAAGAAAGAGGCTAGCAGATCACTTTATGTCCGAGGCTAGCCTGGTCTAAAAAAAGGTCCCCCTCTCCAACTCAACAACAGTAACAACAAAAAAGGTGAACCATAAAAACATAGGTGTTAGCTGGGCGGCGGTGGCGCATGCCTTTAATCCCAGCACTGGGAGGCAGACGCAGGTGGATCTCTGTGAGTTCGAGGCCAGTCTGGTCTATAGACAGAGATTCAGGACAGGCTCCAAAACTACACCGAGAAACCTTGTCTCGAAAAATCAAATCAAAAACAAAAACAAAAAAACCACAGATGTGAAATGTAAGAAGGGTATGATTAAGGAGGATAATATGCTGACTGCATGCATGCTAGGCTGTAGTACAGTGATTCGTATATATCTAATAGATGCTTTGGTAAGGCAATGCGTTCAGGTTAGCTGTTCAGTATTCTGATCTTTCTGTTTTTGTGAGTAATTGATATTTGTTGAAAGTGATGTAGATTAGAATTTGTTAATAATAATAATAATAATAATAATAATAATAATAATAATAATAGTGGTACTAAACTAATTTGTTGAGAGAAACTGATCAATTGTGAGATGTCCTATGACATCAAATTAAGATAATTCAATTATTAAAGGTACCAAAATGACTTGCTCTTTTTATTTGGAAATTATTACTTTTGTATGTGTATGTGTTGTGTATGTGAACATGTCTGTGCCTATATCCATAGAAATGTGTGATTTCCTTGTCACTTTCTACCTTATTTACTTTAGACAGAGTCTGTTACTGAGCTTGAAACTGTTTTGGTTAGGCTGGCTCGCCAGAAAATTCCTGCCCTGCCCCCTCCCATCCCCAGTTCTAGGGTTACAGGTACATGGAGACATCTATTGCTTTTTTTTTTTTTTTTTTTTTTAAAAAAACGTGGATTCTAGGACTTGAACTCAGGCCTGTGTGCTTATACTAAAGGCACTCTTACTTGCTGAGCCATCTCTCCAGCCTCAGCTTGTTCCTCTTAAAATTAGAGACTATGCACTTGCTTTAAATTATTTATTTATTTTGAAGCCAGGGATCAAACTCTGGGGTCTTGTGAAGACTAGGAAAATTCTCTGCCACTGAGCTACAGACCTAGCACATGTGAAGATAAATGGGCAGAATTATAAACATCTGGTTAGGAATCATGGTTTACTCCTGTGACTATCCACGGGCGAATAGATAGGTGGGAAAAGGCCTGTAACACTAGATTTGTAAGTCCTGTCCAACCGGATGGATTGCTGCACAGGAGAGGTTAGTTCCTCCTGATCATCTTGTAGTTTGCTTCTGTGAGAGTGAAATGAAAATTATCACTAAAAACAAATGACCCTGCCGGGCGGCGGTGGTGCAGCACTCGGGAGCAGAGCCAGGCGGATCTCCGTGAGTTCGAGGCCAGCCTGGGCTACCAAGTGAGTTCCAGGAAAGGCGCAAAGCTACAAAGCTGTCTGGGGGGGGGGGGGAACCAAACCAAACCAAACAAAAAAACAAAACCAAACAAAACAACAAATGCTCCTATGACATCAGTAGGTTTAGCCAAGTATGATACATAGTGCACTTTTATGTGAAGTATCTGGAAATAGTACAGTATTCTTTGTAAATCCACCAACATGGATACCTATCAGGTTGAACTGCAAGATACAATATGCAATTGGGTGTGAAGTACTTGGAAATAGACAACAATTTGTTGTTGTTGTTACAGATTTTTTTCCCCTGGCAGCTGGTAGTATATACTTTTCAAGCATAAATCTAAGTTGAAGATTTTTGGTAGCTGGCTTGTCTTCAGTTTTTTAGAACTCTCATGCTTTGTTACTGGTTTCCAAGAGTAACTTTGCTTGGCTGTTAAGTGGTCTTTGTTGTTGAGTATATGAGTTCCTAGTGATTTCCTCCTTTGTTCTACTTATATTTGATATTCCTGAGGGGATAATGGTCTCTTTGAAGAAAAGTTATCCTAGAGATAGGAATTTCTGCTGTCTTTATCAGCAGTCTTAAGTTGGTCTGCCTGCCAGGGAAAAGTGAGTATATGCCTGCAATTTTTAAACAGTAAAACGTACATAATAAATAGGTTCTATCTTCTTAATAGTCTTCTGCTATTATCAGTCTTAGGGCACTCCAGAGTTGTTCTTTATTTTCTTTCCTTCTGTCAGAGATTAGAAAAATGTGACTTTCTGTTCTCTGTACCATTACTGTTACTTAGTATGTATTTCGAGATGATTTTGCCTGGGTCATCCACCACAGTGAAAGTTAATCTTGTACTTTTCCCACTTAATCCCAAATAAGGGAAATGGAAGAGGAGGCATGCAGTTACAGATCTCTTTGAAACCTGATACTATGAATTTTTTTTTAATTTTGCTGGAAGACAGCTCAATTTTTTAATTGAGATGAAAATTATTTTAAAGAAGTATCTTAAGCTGGATATAAAAAAGGGTTCATCTTAGTATATATAAATAAAAACAGGCAGAGAAAGCATAATTTTCATGGAATATTAGACTTGGAAAGAAATAATAGAGATCATCTAGTCCAGCCTCCTACTGCTGAATAAACACTCATTTTGTGTTTATAGAAAAAACTATTTGATGTTGGAAACAGGAATTTGGGTTTGAAAATACTTTGTTACCTAATTTTCTGCTTTGTGTATTGCAGATTTTTTTTCGTAGTTGAGTTGTATCTTAATTAATCCTTCGTCTCTATAAAAACTTAAATACATATTTGTATTTAGGGAATTTGTAGGACTTTTTTATGTCATTGAATGGGTCATGAGTATGAAGATAATGCTTTTACTTAGGGTGGGGGCAGATCAGATGATGAGATGGTTAGCTTTTAGTTCACTACTTGAGTGTTATAAGAGTTTAAAATAATAGAAACATACAGTTTTGCAGCTCTTGCCAGAAATATCACTGTGCAGGTTTTGTCTGGGCCAGAGCTTTCCTTACTTGTTCTGAATAGTCTACTAAAAATACATAAATATATGTACATATGTGTGGGTGTTGTATTCAAATGCTTTTAGGGTTATCTATAAATCCATATTGTTAGCCGGGCAGTGGTGGTGCATGCCTTTAATGCCAGCACTTGGGGTGGGGGGTAGGCAGAGCCAGACGGATCTCTGTGAGCCTGGTCTACAGAGTGAGTTCCAGGATAGGCACCAAAACTACACAGAGAAACCCTGTCGTGGGGAAAAAAAACCAAAAAGAAAAAAAAGAATCCATATTGTTATTTTCTTATTTTGTTCTTAGCTGTTGAAAAGTGGGAAGATAATACCCGAGTTTTGTAATTTAAAGAATCAAAGAAATGATGTGTACTGTCTTAAAAATAAAAGTTGTAAAAGGATGTTCACTAAATATTGTGAAATCAGCTTCCACCCAGGGAGCTAGGTTTGAAACTAGATTGTTGCTTCAGTTTACAGATGAAAATGAGAGCTGATTTCCTTAGCGTTCAGCTGTTTTAGCCTTCACTGTCTATTTTATCTTCATTATTGATACCATGCTACATCTTTGCAAATTTGCTCATATGGGCACCTATCAGATTGAGTTGCAGACTTGATTTGAGCAGATTACCACTGATAGAAACTTGGTAACATAGACTGTTTTGTTTTCAGGGATGTGTATAGTTAGTGTAGCCACTTTTTGTGGTCATAGACATGATGTAGTCAGCATTGAGAAAAGGGGAACATGAGATACAGTGAAGGAAAATAGCTGCATAACTGGCTGGATATATTTAATACATTAAGAAGTGGGATGGTATAGGTGAGTCTTATTCTGTCAGCCCTGTTTCAGAGATCTGAAAATTGTCAATGCTTTGTCCATTGATATGAATATCTAGATCAGTCCTGTGTGGACTCTTAGAGACCACGGGAGTTGAATGTTCAGGAACAGTCTTGTCAAAATTCTCCATCTTGACTTGATACTCACCTTTGGAACCTCGAGTTATCAGAGCTGCAAAATGGTGATGTAACATGATTTCAGAGGGTAGATAGGATGTCCTCCTTTGGCAGATTTCCCCAGTGCCTTCTTGCATTGCTGAGAGGAATACAACTAATTCAAATTGTGGAGGGTTCTCATGCTGGAGCAGGGTCGCGAGAGGACTTGATGGTGTAATGGTATGGTAGTAGGTTAGCGGGAAGATGAAGAATGGACATTCCTCAGAACTGATGCCATCAAGGTGGAAGTCCACACTGGTCTGGTAGAGTTCACCATTTTCTCTTTCTTGATAGAGTACAGCTGAAACCCGAACACTGGTCAGAGGGCTGGGCCGGGTGTTGGCTACTTGGAAGATCAGATTAGGTTTGCCATCTCTGTGAGCTACTACTGCTAAGTCAGTGAAGCGGATTGAGAACGCTCTGTTTTTTGGCCGTGCAATCTTCGCCACAAAGGCACCTAAATTAAAAACCATTGAAATGTTTTTGTTTCTTTTTTCTTTGTTTTTTAAGAATGGAAAACTTTAAATCTCAATACTTTTTCTGAATGGGAAGAGTATGTCAAGTAGTTACATATTTCTCACTCATATTCCACAGAGTAAGGAATTTATACCATTGTTAATTTCAGGCACTCTTACTTAAATGAGTTTTTCAGAGTATATGTAACATTTCTGTTAAGAACCAGCAAAACCCCCATGATTTCAAAATGGCTGTAAGAAAAATTTGATTTGTTATGAAGAAATGTAAAACTTTATCTTGTAAGTTACAAAGATCAAGAACTGATCTTTTTTTTTTTTTAATTTTATTTTACTTTTCTAAAGCTTTATGGGGGGGAGGAGAGAGAGAGACACAGAGACAGAGAGACAGAGACAGAGACAGAGAGGGACAGAGAGACAGAGAGACCGTGCGGAGGGAAGAGAGTGGAAAGAGAAAAGGGGCCTGATCATTTTCTATAGTCATGTTTGTTCTTAAAAAGTAATAGCAAATAAATTCAGTGTGGTTACAATTGTACAGCTTGGAGTAGAGAGTAGATTCAGAGCAAGGTGATCAGAAGAGGAGAGGGCTGGAAGAAGGGGTGATGCATTAAAGAATGTTTACCTTTGAAACTTATAGATAAAGGCTGTTTTTGGGGAAGCTGGCTATCAGGTGATTCAGTGTATCTTAAGTACATACTCCTTGTGTACTACCCACAGCTATAAATTAGGGTTTCCTAACCATTCTTGTTCCACAGAGCCTGTTGGCAAGCTGGTGAGACATACATGATTCTTATGCATATACATACACACACACATACATACATTATATATACTCATATATAGCATATATGTGTGTGTATATATGATTTATTCATTTTTCTTTTATGTGTATGAGTGTTTTGCTTGCATGCATTCTATTTGTTCACTGTATGTATGCCTGGTGCCTGAGAAGGCCAGAAGAAGGCATTATTGTAAGCTGCCATATGTGTTCCTGGAGCTGAGCCTAGGTCTGTCTTCTATAAAAGAGCAACAGGTGCTCTTAACCACTAAGCTATTTCTACAGACCCCCATAATTATGTTGTAAGTGTTTAAATATTAAGTGCAAACAGAGGAAGTCAAATATATTGAAATTCAGTTAACATATATAAAAATATACAATATTACATATGCCATATCGATGCATTAACAAAATTTAGCAGTAGGTTATACTGTAATTATGAAGTATTGTAGTTGACTTGAAATACCTGATTCTGTTCATACCAAAGTTACTGGTAGTGTGGGGGTATATCCATCCATCCATCTACCTATCTAGCCATCTGTTCCATCTATTGATTTATATGATTTAATATGGATATCATATGTTTGTGTATAACTTCATAATTGAAGGAAATGGCAAATTTAGTTAGAGGTTAATGCAAAAATTTAAGCATTTCCCCATCTAAATACATAGGTTATCTTAAATTTATCTAAGAATGGAGCCAATGTGAACATATGTATAGAAGTTAAGTCATTTGTTACAAGATGTAGTGCCACTTGGTAGCGCAGTGGGGTCATCTTTCATCATGTTCAGTGCTTATCTCTTAGTGTATTAGTGTGCTTTTAAAAAAGTTGTTTAAGTTACATGAAAAGAACCAGCACTATTAGAGGGAAGAGTCTTAGATGTTACCAGACATATAGGCAAATATTTATGCTATATTCCCATTGCATTTTGTATGTATCTGTAACTTTGAAACATGGTGCTTACTTGTGTTATGTTGAGTACATATTGAGTATGTGATCTCGGAGGAGAAAGTTCTGCCATAAGAAAGAAGATTAAGAAGTCAGATTCTTATGTCACGTAGCATGCGTGACTGTTAAACTTTGTGTTCAGTATACTTATTCACATACTTAGCAGGATAGCTTCTGTGAGAATTTACTTTTAGGCTTTTTGTTATTATTTTTGCATGTATATTCCTGCAAATTAATGACATGGTCCTTTTTTTCTTACGTAGTTCTAATATTCTTTATATATTTCTATTGTTTGTCCCTAGATTGTTTCTTTTCTTTGGCATCACCTACTTATAATATAATACAAATAAATTACTTATAACAGACTTGCCTATAACCAACTATATACTTTATAAAAGGCTTGTATTTTTTCTTTAAAAACAAAAATAATTACCTGTGATAAAAGCCTCTAGCATGAGGCCTAGGAGCATTTGTATGGCAAGTAAGGCGATTGCACTTGGACAGTCACCACTGGGGAACATGGTACCATAACCAATTGTAAGTTGCGTCTCCAGGGAGAAGGAGAATGCAGCTGTGAAACTGGTGATGTACTTCACACAGATAGTGTGGTTTTCAGGTGGGACATCGTGATCTATTTCCAGATCACCATTCATCTCAGCTAGAACATACCAGAGTACTGCAAAGACAAGCCAGTGGACAACAAAAGAAGCAGAAAAGACCAGCATCATCCAGCGCCAGCGCATGTCCATTAGGATTCCCCATGCATCCCGAAGATAAGCAAGACTTCTTTGAGCACCATCCATTTGAAGTGTGCTGTGGCCATCTTTTGTGACCATCCTCCGGTATCTTTGACTTAGGAGAGGAGCATTAACTTTACAGTTACTGCTGTCCATCTCAGGCTGTAATTCTCTGAAACAAGAGTAAAGTAGTTAGTCCTTTACTAACTTAAGAGTTCATTCATGTTCATGAATTTTGAACTTTCTTATAGTGTTTACATAAGAGGGAGGACAATTACTGGTCAAGTCATTTATTTATTAACTAGTTACATATTATTTTAGGATATTTCTTAGACTTTCCTTGAGTGACTGTAAAAATACCATTTGATACTTTGTCTTCTAAATATATTTTTGAATTCCAGAGGGTGAGGCTTATAATTTATTTGTGCTTTTTTTAAAAAAAATTTTATTTTATATACATTGGTATTTTGCCTGTGTGAGGGTGTCAGATCTTGGAGTTACAGTTGTGAGCTGCCATGTGGGTGCTGGGGATTGAACCTGGGTCCTCTGGAAGAGCAGTCAGTGCTCTTAACCACTGAGCCATCTCTCCAGCCCTATTTGTGCTTTTTTTTAACACCTATTTTGTCATTGCACAAATGCAGGCATTAAGTATTTATTGAGTTAACTAAATGCTATTTCTAAATAACAAATTTTTAAAATTTGCTGATAATTATGAATTATAATAATTAAACAGACTAAATTTAAATACATAAATATTTTACTCTGTAAATAAGTAAAAATCATTTGGAAAGCTAATATTAGACTGTCTGCAAATACTTGTTTTCTTGAAGTTGCTGGTGATTGAATCCAGAGCTTTGGGCTTTGGGCATTCTAGGCAAGCACTTTGTATTGATCTAGTTTCCAACACTCTGCAGATATTTTGAAGTCAGACTTAGTACTAGGACAAGACTTATATTTATGTCAAGCTTTTAGGGACTCATAGTTTTTTCATCCACTCATTCATTCATTTATTCATTCGTTCATTCATTCTTTTGTAGTATGTGGTGTGTGTGTGTGTGTGTGTGTGTGTATATGTATATGCTGGCGGGGGTGTATGTGTTTCATGGTGGTTTTTTTCAAGGGCAGAGGACAATCTGGGCATTAGTTCTCCCTTACTACCTTGTGGATTCAAGCTTAGGTCATTGTTCTTAATAACAATCACTTTTACTCACAAGTATCTCACTGGCCCCAGATATACAATTTTAAAGTATTCCTTATAATTAGCCTATTCAACACTTTGTGAATAAGTTTTATTTTTCCATTGTGGATATATTAATATATCCTTTCTGTCCTAGTTGATGGATGGATAGCTACAAGGCACACACATCCTTGGCTCATATTAAATCTTGGCAAAATATGAAATTCCTGGTTGGAACTCTATAGTAAAGCACCCACCTAACATATATAAGACCTTTGGTTCAACCCCCAGTATAACCCTACACCTCAATAATAGATATTCCAACTAGATGTATCTAGATAACATCCCTTGTCCCTGGTACTAGGAATGGACTCTAGGGCCTTGTACATGCTAAGTAGGTTTTTTTCTGCCAACCTTAATAACAGTAGCTTTGAGAATAAGTAAATCAGAAGAAAAAATTTTAAGTGTCTTACAAGCAAAAATAAATAGTAAGAAATCAATGACAATTTTGAAAACAGTGTAATTAGTTCTCTTCTGTGAACTTCACGAAGGGATAGATAGGCTTTCCCTGTGTTATCAGTAGACATCTAATGAGTGACCAATCTTGGACATGATAAATACATAGAGATATATCAAGACTTTTGTATAGTAACTCTCAGGAACAAATCAAGAAAGATGGCCTGACTTTCACTAAAGGTGCATCTTCCCAAGTAGATACCTTGAGAGTGTTGCATACCCACTTCTGCTCCTCTTCTTCATCCCCACTCCCCCATTTTTGTTTCAGTAGCCCAGGCTGGTGAACTCTGGATTCTCCTGCCTTAGTCTTCTCAGTTCTAGATTTACAACATGTGCTATCCTGCCTTGCTGCTCTCTTCCTTTTGATACTCGAGAAGGTGGAGTGAGGTTACTTGGGTTTGCTGGGGTGGTCTGTCTAGGGACTCTGGGGTTTTAGAGACTTTTTCTGTTAATAGGTTTGGACATTGGACAGCCAGGCATGTATGATGTTCTCTTTTGTCCTGAGGCTGTTGTAATCTTTGTTGGGGATACCTGGGCCATCTTCTTTAATATTTTTCTCAGCTTTGAGCTAGAGCTGATTGAACACTGGATGGTTATTCAATTTAGATGAGATGGCCGTTTCAGTTTCTTGTGATAGACTTAAAAAATCAAAACTATTCATGTTGTATCACTTATTGCCATACCAAGTTGTCATAATCCATTGAGTGTATTTTTTTGTTGTCTGGCAAGTGCTGACAAGTGAGCCACACCTCAGCCCATATTTAATGCTCCTTATTTTGCTAGATTCTTAAAATATTTTAAAAGACCTGCTCTCATTCCTTTTAGAAACAACAACAAAGCCTTTATAGACACTGTGCTAGATGCTTCTTACTGTCTACCCTCTGTTTCTATGTGGTAAGAAGATAGACATGATTATCTCCATTTTTCATATGGAACTACAAAAGTATATAGAAAGGCAAGAAATTATGCACATTACATAAGGGCTTTGGATTATTGGTCTAGTCTGGTTAACTACAGCAAAGTCAGTTAATTTACTTTATTTATTTATTTTTGATGAGAAGCTGTGTATTTAGCAGTCATGCTGTATTCTTTCCTAAAGCTGATCTTTGATGGTCCTCTTCTGCTTTATACATGGTTCTTTTTTTTTTTTTTTTTTTTTTTTTTTTTTGGTTTTTTGAGACAGGGTTTCTCTGTGTAGCTTCACGCCTTTTCTGGAACTCACTTGGTAGCCCTGGCTGGCCTCGAACTCACAGAGATCTGCCTGCCTCTGCCTCCCAAGTGCTGGGATTAAAGGCGTGTGCCACTACCACCCAGCTACATGGTTCTTAATGGTGGTAATGATTTAAAAAAAATTTTTTTTAAATGTATATGGTGCTTTATCTGCATATATACCTGCATACCAGAAGAGAGCATTTGATCTCATTATAGATGGCTGTGAGCCACTATGTGGTTGCTGGGCTCTTAACTGCTGAGCCATCTCCCCAGGCCCCAGTGGTAATGATTTATAATAGTAGCTGATATATATTATTTATCCTGTACTAGGCATCATTCTAAATCAGTGCCTTGCATATGGTAAATTCGGTATTAGTTGCTTTATTGTCATTTATACTGCTTCTTAACTTTTATAGTAATAACTACTGATAACATTCCCATTTTATAATGAAAGTGAGGCACAATAAATTTCCCAAGTTCATAAAATTAGCAGTTACTAATATTCTTAAGCATACCTGAGTCCAGAGTTAGTGTTAAAAACCAATACATTTGACTGGTTAGCCTTTGTGAGCAGTACTGTGTTCAAGAACCACTACAGGGGCTAGGAGTGGAGGCATTGACTTTACTCCCAGCACTCTGGAGGCAGAGGCAGGAGGATCTCCCAGCCTTATCTGCATAGAGAACTCTAGGCCAGCCAAGGCTACAGAGTGAGTATTTTTAAAAACAAAAAGCAAAAGAAAACAGGAATCCAGGATCCCCTAGAGAACATTATTCTCCAGGAATGCTTATTAGGTTCAGACTTAGGATTTATTTATTTATGTAAGAAATAGATTATCAGTTAAAGAAGAATTATTGGCTTATTCTACAAAACAGTAAAATAAAGTAAAATCTGGAAAGGAGCATCTGATGTAGCATTGCCTTGAACAGACTCTGCCAGGTAAGAAGATAATTGTAAAAAATTATACTGTTGATGTATTTTTATAAGAGAAATGATTGCGACACAGGAGGAAGTCTCCGGTGGTGAGAAGAGAGCGAGCAGACTTTGTTGTTCTTGCTCATGTCTGTGGACATGGCTCCTGTGGGCCTGGACGTTGGTAATGGAGCCTAGGGGTTCACAAAGAGCTCCCTGCTTTACAGAAGTGAAGCAGGGCAGGTTCACCCTTGCTTAAGTCTGACTACTGTAGAACCCCACACCTGAGGGAGAGCCTTCCTATGCAAACACCATGCCTTCAACGCTATTTCCACTTGGCTCTTTTGATGATTGCTGTTTTTATAGCAGTTCATCTATGCTCTCTACAATTTCATTCTTCCCCTCCAGCAACTAGATAACATGGAAAAAGTCATGGACAGGGAAGTCAAAAGGCCAGTATCAAAACAGTGAAGCATTTTTGGTTTTGTTTTTCTCCATGAAACATTGTTGACTTTTGTTTGGATCATGTTGGCAAATAGTTGAGAGCAGTAAGATTTTGATCCTCAGTGGGTTACCTTGATGCACTCGTATAGTCAAGTCATCGCCATGTAGTGCAAAGAATAGGGATAAGGATAGGGAACATGGCCTGGGGGCACTGGCTCTGTTTATACATAGCTCTGTCATTTGGGGCAAGCTACCATGTCCTCTTGCCAGATATCATTAGATGAAAGCAAAGAATGTGGTTGAAAGAGAGATTAAATAACATGATCCCTTAAAGTCTACCTACCAGTTTGTAAGTTTATGTCTAGTTTCTCAACTAATATGTGTTTCCTATTAGATGGTTTCTGTATGATTTTATGTCTGCTTATATGGTCTTTAATTAAAATTTCATTGCTGTTGCCTGATATGTATAAGATCCCACCCCCTTCTCCTTCTAATGTAAATGTCTGATGGGTAGACATATTTCCAAATAATTTTTACATTTTCACAGGCACATGGGCATAAATACCCCCCTCCCTCCCTTCCTCCCTCCCTCTCTCCGTCCCCCCTCCACTCCCTCTCTTTTTGAGACTGCTTTCATACAGCCCAGGCTGGTCTCAGACTCAGCCAATGTAGCCAGATGTCTTTGAACTGATGCTCCTGCTTCTATATCCCAAGTCCTAGGATTACAGGTATGTGTTACTGCATTTGACTATGAGTGCATTTTGAATGCATTTGTCTTTTTGTGGGATTTTTATGAACTGATCACAACAGGAAGTAGAATAAACAAGTGGAAAATTTGTGTATCTGTGGGGGGGTGTAAAATATGCATTTATAAATTGTTTGTTGGAAAGAGTACTTATTTTATTTTGTCTACCAAGTACTTATTTTTCAAAATGGTAGTTTGATGGCTTCATTAATTATCAAAATAAGAGTGTTTCTCTGTCTATTAGGAGGTAGCCCTTAAACTTAACATTTTCTATTGCTGTGCTTCTAGAGGAGTGCTGTAATTCCTGTTCGACAGTTAAGATAGAGATTGCACTTAGAAATATTAAATGAACACAGTGTTTGTTCATGCCTTATGCAAACACTTTAAAGGCTGTGTTGAAAGTCTCATAAGCACCTTTCCTGGCCTTTATAATTAGGGCAGACATTGTGAATTTTAACCCCATTATGTAAGCTCAGAGAGTAGTTTATATTTTAATTTCTTATATACAGAATCTACTTCAGTAATAATTCCCTGCTTAAAAAGAAATTTTAAACTAGGACATGCATTTCTTGAATTAAGAAAATTAAAAACAATGGTTTATTCTTCTGGCACGTTTATTTCCATATGCTTATTTTGAGTTCCTCTAATCCCATCCAAAAAAACAACATTCTTTTTTTAAAGCCACAGAGTTTTATCTAGGATTTTCTTTCTATTCATTTATGTCATAACAAGGAATTAGTATGTATTTCCTGAAATAACTGAGAGCTAAACTTTCACTATAGCTTTTAATATGGCTATTTGCCAGTTCTAAAATTGAAGGAAAAAGAACAAACCCAAGCTATGACTGTCTAGGTAATGTCTCTGTTGTAAAACTCTATTGTAAGCAATCTTGCTCTGTTCCTCTTTGCTGTCATTGTCCTTGCCTGGTCCCCTAAAGGAAAGAATAAGAATGAAGGTTTACTTCATGTACTCACCAGTTGTCTTGTGGGGTCAGCTTCCCAAGGTAGGTCTCAGTGAAGTTAGCAGTCTTTTTTTTGATCAGGTGCTTTAAACCTACAGTGTAGTTTGTAGGTTCTCTTCTTGGACTGGCTTTGCAGCTTACATTCCTGTGTTTATAATGTCGTGAGGGCTGGTTTCAGCTGAAGCTGATGTGATTGGTCACTTAGTCTGCAGGGGGGCCAATTAGCTCTGATCATGTGGAAAAGAATGCTGGTTTGTTAGGAGGTCTTTCTTTACCCAACACAAACCTTAACAACTCTGGAGAAAGCCTCTAGAACTGACGTGGAGAAGGGGTGCATTTTTTCCCTCTAATCAGGACCGGTTTTTAGTAAGTTTGCATAATCTTATTTAAGAGTTTATTTGAAAGTTCAAAGGGATAAAATTCCCTGCAAGATTTCCTTTCAGCCCTCTCTCCTTATATTGCGTGTTGAAGTGTGAGGTATCTCTTTTCAGTAATCTTTTTTCCACCATTTCTTGAGGGGAGATGTAGTTGGGTAAGACTGTTTAGGCCTTTTTCTGGCTTTCTTATTAGATCTTACCTCAATCAGCATGGCTACGATTAGTTTCAAAACGAGTAGGTATATATTATTTAGTTACCCGAAACAGTGCTCATACCCTCCTTCCTAACTGCAATTTGTTTGGTTTTAAAGCTGTGTAATAAGGCTTGACTAGGAATATGATTGTTTGATGCCTTGTACTTTTATTTAAACAGCACCTTGGGCTTTTCTTAAGGCTTGTTTTAGTGACCCTTAGCGGGGTCTTTTCTTGGTATATGTGATGAAGTAGAATAAAACAGTGTTCAGGGTACAGGAACTGCGACTCAGTACTGAAATTGTGTTTACCTGAAAAATGTCAGCAGTCCAGCTTACATGTAGCAGCCTCCACATGAGCTGAAAGTATGGCCTTGTGTAATGCCTAGTGAGCAGTATTTTCTCCTTCTCTGTCAGCTGCCAATTTTAAAACTTTGATCAAATGTTACACATAAGAGGATCTGAGAAACAAAGACACTCTGTTTGTTTGAAGGAAAAGCTTGGAAAGGCCTGCTGGGAAAGTTATGAATGTAGACCAATCTAATGCTACTTAGGAAGGGAAATCCGACTTTGTGGATTCCTCTCTCTCCCTTCACAATTTAAAAAATACATTAATTCCTCCTTTGTTTTATTAATGCCAGGCTTTTCAATACAAGTTTAGGCACAACACAAGTAATTTTGACCTTCAGAACCAGGGAAGATAAGGTGAGATTCACATGTAAGACTTATTCCCTGCATGTGCTATAGGCATTTGTATCATTTTCCAGCTAGCTGATTGAGGAAAACACCTAACTGAAGCAACAAAAACACCAGAGCAAGTAGTGGGACATTCTTCCCAAAGAAGGCAGAAGCACATGAGCATATCTGCCACTATCTTGAACAGTTGGGAAGACAGAAAAGAATGTCATTCAATTAGGAGACCCCTCCCACCTTAAAAAAAGAAGAAAAATTTTGACTGTATAGTCTACTGTGGCCTTCAACTTACGATTCCCTTGCCTCAGCTTCCCAAATACTGATATTACAGACATGGACCACTGTGCCTGACAGACTTTTTCAATAATAGATTCTATTTTAGACTGTATTGACACAAAAATGATACAGTAAGTTAATAAATGTCTTTACCAGGTGTGGTGGCTCTTATCTGTAATCTCAGCCATTGGTCATCTGAGGCAATAGGGTTGCTACGAGTTTGAAGCCAGCCTCAATTATACACCCACACATCCACACACGAATGCACCCACACAATGACTTATGTGAAGTCGTTTTCTGATTCTGGGATGTTGCTAACTTGAGAGCCTGCTGTGGACAATGATGGCTGACTATGGATGTTAGACTTGGACTCTGTAGCTAAGCATTCCCATCTTGAGCATCTAAATTTACTGGGAGATGGTGCCATCAGTTTGGCTGAGGTGACATTGGTAATGACACGTGAGATATGCCACCTTCACCCTAAAAGACATAGTAGGATAACTGGAGTTGGATCTAAAGTATCTCTTCTGTGTATGAACATAAACGTTGCTGTTCCATTGATGATTTTTTTTTTTGTTAAGAATTGTAATGATTATGCCAAGTGCCACAAACAAGTAAATGAGTCTTTATTAGATTCAAATCTCTGTCCCTAAAGATATTGATTCCTATTTTAGCTGAAGTAGCCTAGTATACTGTCTACAAATACACTACAGTTTTCTTTAAAATGATAGAAGATTTGTTGGAGTGCAGTATCTTGTATACGCTCCCATCTGGTCTGCCTGACTGGTTGCACGTATTCTTATCTTTGTGTTAAAGATGACAGGCAGCATGAGGGCTGTGGGGATGAGGACATATGCCCGTTGTTTGAGGTACTTTTTCAGAGACATTCTTACAGTTCCCTAGTCTTCCATCCAGAAGTGGCTGAGCTTTCAGGACTGTGCTCCCCAGCTGAGCAAAGGTTAGGCTGCAGAAGTTTAGAGGTTTCCAGTGTGGACTTTAAACTCTATTTTCACCATTGTGGAATTATAGTTCTAAGTAATTATTGAGAGCAAGAGGAAGTAAGTGTCCATACTTGGATGGGATTCCCTTTTACTATTTAATAGAGAAATACAAAGTCAATTGCTACAAAAATTTGCACATAAACAAGCTTCAAAGTTTGTCCCATAATTCCACTTTTGCTTTTGGAGTTTGGGTACTTGTAAGCTCCAAGTTTCACAGCTGTAGATTTTGTTGGCTGAATGCCTCTGTGCTCCATCTGAAGTTTTCCATAAACACCATTTTTGGCTGCAAGTCAAACATGCACACAGGTGCCCTTTTACCGCTCCTTCTCCTTAGGAAGTCCGCCCAGAAGACCAGGCAGAAGCCAGCACTCAGTTTGCATTTAGTTTGTAGAAGACTCCTTTCCTTAACACATTAAGGAAGAAACAAGTATGTACTTCCGTGTGTGGGGGGGGGGGGGGGGGGAGATACTACTTGTACATAATATACTACATACGTATTTTAACAGCTTTTATATGCTTTAAGTGACTATGATTTAAGAACATAAAATATTCTGTAGGTGATATAATTTCCTGATAAAAGTCTTGTTTACTATACTGAACAGAAAATTTTTAATTGATTTCCCCCCTTTTTTCTTTTCTTTCTTTCTCTTTCTTTTCTTTTCTTTTCTTTTCTTTTCTTTTCTTTTTTCTTTTCTTCTCACCTTTTGAAGATCATAGACAGTGGTAAGATTCTGAAAGCCTTAGATCATTTGCCCTGAAAAACAAAGCATCCTTGGTCACAGCATGCTCTAGTCTAGGGACTCTGAGCCCCAAGCTCACCCATGGTTGTAGCTTGGGAATAGCTGCTTTACCTAGTCTCTCTTTCTAGTTTGGTGTGTTCAAGCCTCCTTGGTGACTGCCTTCTCCAGATATTCCAGGCAGTTTCTAGGTGTGTACCAGCAGACAACAAGCATGAGGGCTGTAGGGGTGGGGGCATATTCCTATTGCTTGAGATATTTTTAAAAAGAAGATTCTGATCTCCTATATTCTTTGCAGTCTTTCTTTTGCCAGGAACTGTACTGTTTGCAGATGTGCATTTACAGACTATTCCATTAGATTTAGAGTCACTTTTAAATCATCTTGTTCATAAATTGCATTTTAAAAAGAAGTTCCCAGAATTTTTCTTTACTCAACTTTGTCAATATATCAACAATAGTGCTGATATATTACAGAGAGAAGAATCTGAGTTTGAGGGCTGAGAAGGGCCCATGTGGGTGGCCCTCATTGTAGCCCTGGCCACCATAGAACACTGCAATTATGAGACATAAAAAGAGCCTAAGATAGCATCTTTTAAACTGTCTGGGGATAACTTTGATGTTTGTCATTTAAGTTTCATCAAGAATACACAAATCTATGAGACATAGTGGTGCATGCCTTTAATCCCAGCACTCAGCAGGCAGATCTCTGCGAGTTCTAGGATAGCCTGGTCTACAGAGCAAGATCCAGGACAGCCAGGGCTATACAGAGAAACCCTGTCCTGAAAACTAAACAAAACAAATGAAAAGAGGACACAGATCTATCATTTTTAAAAACAAGATTATACAAGTGAATCTTTTTGAATTTATACCACAGATACCTACTAATTAGAAAAGGTTCCATTAGACTCTTAGAGCGGTTCTTCATTCAGTGCAGCCTTTGGTTCTTAGTAACAGTTGCAAATGTATTTTTATACAGTTTGAAGCCACATTTCTTCTTAAATTAATTCTAGAATAAAAATTTTCTATTGAAGAAGTTGGTCTTAACCAGTTTTTTCAGAAATAAACATTTTGAAATTATTTGGTGGAAATACTGAAATAAAAATAGTTCTGCCTATGGATGTTGACAGGCTGCCCCTGATTTGTCATTCTTTGGGAGCTTGGCAGGCTTAGATCCTAGATCTTCCTCTTCCTACTTGAGTTTTACTGGAATGTCTGGCTGCTTCCAATGGGCATAGTTGTGAGTAACCCACTGAGAGTAACGTAGTAGAGATGAGTTAGGAGGCTGCAGAACTAGGTTCTATTTCTGATTCATGACTCAGCTATGTGATCTTGGAAACCACCCACAGGTATCCCTTTCCACACAGGAACAATGGAGATGGTGAGGTTTAACTTAATCTCCTGTGGTTATTAAGGCGATCAGGTGAACTCTATCAGGGCATTGTATCAACTATAATGTATCAGGTCCTTTATTTTCATATGTATCCCTGGTCTGTGGCCTAGAGGGCAAGTGCTATGTGCAAGCCTGTCTTTGTAATCCTATGTGTCTAATATTGTTTGTTTATGGAAGAAGCATCATGTTAACTTACTCTAGGTTTGAATAAAAGAGTCAAAAAACATTTCTTTGGGAAAATATATGATAGTAATTACAAAAGCTGAATATGATGTGTACCCAAAAAAACATATCTCTTTGCTCACCAAAATTTGTGTATAAGAATGTTCATAAATGTATAGTTAATAATAGCAAAAAGCAAGAAACCTAAATGTCAGCAATTTAAGAGCAGTATATTGTAGCTGTTCATACAGTGAGATCCTGTATACCAGTGTAAAAGAACAAGTTATTTTTATTTATTATATTTTTATTTTTTGTTTTTCGAGACAGGGTGTCTCTCTAGCTTTGGAGGCTGTCCTGGAACTCACTTGGTAGCCCAGGCTGGCCTTGAACTCACAGAGATCCACCTGCCTTTGCCTTCTGAGTGCTGGGATTACAGGCGTGTGCCACCACCACCTGACAAGTTATTTTTTAGAGATAAAATACTATAACATTTATATAAAGAAGTTCAGGGCTGATGCTGTAGCTCAGTGGGTCTTGGTGTTTGCTGTCCAAGCCTGATGACTTGGACTGACTCTGGAATTCATGTAAAGATAGAAGGAGAGAACGAGGCTCACAAAGTTGTCCTTTGTCTTTCCCTTGGGGATTCTGGTATGTATGCACCCCACTCCCTAAACAAAGCTTCTTTCAAAAAAAAAATTATTTATTTATTTATTTTACATCCCAGTCATAGTTTCCCTTTTCCCAAATAAAGTTTTTTAAAAAGTCCAAGAGGGGAAAATTACGAAATCAGGATAATGTATAGATTTGAAAAGGCTGATGGGGAAGCACATGATTTTTGAGAGCTTTTTTTTTTTTTTTAAATTAAGGTGTTTATTTTACACAATTGTTCGATTAAAAACTTAGTCAATTACACATTTGTCATGTGTCCCACCTTAGAATGTTGAATTAAAAGGTTTTTTTGAAGCTAGAGAGAGTGAAGTCTGTTTACGAGTTCTTTCTCACCCTTTTCTTTGGAAGGACTGTTGTTAGTTGGGTTTCCTTGGTTTACCAGTAATCCATAATTGAGACCTTTCTATTGTTGATATTCATGTGTAATATTTAATATGTGAGAAAATATATGGCAGTTCCTAGAAACTATTTCATAGTAATAGCCATCTAGTAACTCAAATTTGAATTCTGCTACTGATTTGCTAGTGATCATGTAAATTCATGCTGCTTCATATCAGATCCACTCCCCCTCAAATGAGAAAGTCAGGATGTAACTGACTTGTTGGCATTACAGGAGATGAACAGTCATGAAGAAAATATTTGCTTTCAGAAGTGAAAACTGGAGCTATAAGGCGACAGGAGTGTAGATTCCAGTGACAATGTTACCCAGGCTCTCTGGTGATAGGCTGTACCCAGCCACTTGCAAAGCAAAAGCAGAAAGGTTACTTGAACCCAACTTTTGAAAGCCCATCTATAACACAGTGAATGAAGCCAGGAACTAAGAGGGAGGAGAGAACGCTCCCTTGTATGCATGCATTAAATCCTGGCCTACTTCTCTTCCCAGTTCACTTGCTCTTATTCCCCGTTCTCACGTGCTCACTCGCTCGCTCCCATGCTCACGCCTGTGTGCTCACCCCACTCACCTTCACTCTCATCTCACTTTATATTATAGCTCAGCTTGCCTTGACCCTTGGCAGTCTTGTTTCGGCCTTCTAGTTTAAGATTGTGGAATTATTAGTACTTTAGTGATTTTAATTTAATAAAGCCTCTAATATTTTTTCGGAAAAGTGATGATCTGTGTTTGGTGAGTTCTTCATTTTGCCATTAGTGCTATATTGGTTCCCTTGATACATTCAGGACTCCTGAAGGCTCTCTGTGGAAAAGCAGATGATGGAAATGAGTAGCTAGATTAGTTTAGGCACTCAATAGTATTTGTGAGCATTCCTCATTGTTTTCATATTCAAATACATTAAAGGTTTCTTCTAAATTTCTCTTTTTTAAGAGTAGCTACATTTTTCATGAAGCCATATAACAAACTTAGTGTTTTGTAAAGTGTATTGACCTCTCATTCTAAACAGGAGAGCCTGGGATGTCCTTAGTGCAAGGAAAGAGTGTCTGTACTTGAATCTATAGCTCTGATTCAGTGTGCTATAAATTGCTGTTGAGTGATCAGGAGATTAATATATGAATTCTGTTATGCTGTTTAATAATGGTATATGATTCTACACAATACCCAGAGGTTGTTTATTGAGCCTCAGTGTTCTCAGCCATAGAATGGGAAAAATTAACTTCCTGTAAGAAGGATTGGAAATCAAATCAGTTAAGTGATTATTTGGGTCTTTGACTGCGTAATGTAGATGAGCCCAGGATTTAGCTGAATGACTTTTGAGTTAAGGTCTTATTTAGCTCAGGCTGGTTTCAGACTCTTATGTGAACTCTGATCCACCTTCTATCTCCCGATTGCTTGGATTATGGACTGGCTTGAACTACCCTGCCCTGCAAGAATGATGGGTGTTTTTTTCTCTGCTTCATTTATTGGCTGGGTGGTTTGGGCTCTAGTGTCTCATGAAACAGCAGTAAAATTGTTTGCCTATTCTTTAGTCATTTGAAGGTTCTTTTGGGATTGTGACCACTTTCAATCTTACGTTTCTGTAAGTGAAGAGCCTTAAGGCTTTGTATTATGAGTTTCACCATAGGCACCATGTGGTTCCTGGCTTTCTTCAAAGAACAATTCCAAGATATTTCAAGACAGAGGTCTCTTAAATTTTAGATTCAGAACTGGGCATGGTGATAAGCAGCTTTAATCTCTACTCAAAAAAGGCAGAGTATATAGTGACTTCCAGACCAGCCAGGGTTGCATAGTGAGACCCTGTCTCTTAAAAAAACAAAAAACAAAAAACAAAAAACACTATCAACAAGAAAACAACTTTAGATTTAAAAAAAAATCATTATTTCAGGTATATTCTATTTTTTTAGCAGTAAGTTCAGCTCACCTTCAAGGGAAAAGTACTACGTGGATACTAGGAGCTAGGGATTATTGAGGGGCTCCTGGAAGCTGTTGACCATGGCAAAAAGCTAATAGTGTTTTCCTAGCAGATGATATCTTTTCTCCCTTTTAAGAGTTTTATGTAAGTTTTCGTCTAAGATTTGGTTATATAAGTTAAGGTAATCATATGATAAAAAAAAAGTCTTTTAAAAGGTATATGCTAATAGGGAAAGATTGGCAAAATGCACCATTGGGTGAAAATAATAGTAGTTCCAAACAGTATGCTATCCTCAGGGGTGTGTGTAGGAGTTACACATGCCTAGCTGAGTGTACACATGGGCAGTTTTTGTATGTGTAGGAGTTACACATGCAAAGCTGAGTGTACACACGGGCAGTTTTTGGAAAATTTTGTAGGAAACTAATGATGGCTCTTCTTAGTGCTGGGGACTAAGTCTCTGGAGTCCTTATGTAGAAGGAAGATTAATTGAATTTTCATTATATGTCTTTTTGGTAAAGAAGGATTTATTTTATTGTTTAATGAGCGTGAGTGTTTTGATTGCATGTATCCATTTGCACCACATGTGTGCCTGGTGCCAGCAGAGGTCAGAAGAGGGTTTTGAGCTGTATCGGTGTTGGGAACAGAACCAGGATTCTCTGCAAGAGCAATAAGCACTCTTAACTGTGAGCCATCTCTCTAGCGCCTCATTGTATGCCTTTAAAATTGCACATACTATTTTTGTTTAAAAAATAATTGCCCAAGCTTTAAGAAAGTGTAATATTTGTGTATATATACAGTTAGTTTGTTAACACTTTTTGAGCATTGAAAGGAGCTATGGGGAAAGTTTGAAGTATTACTTGTTTTTCAAAATCTTTACTGGCAAGAGATCATGTTAACTTACCATATTTTCTTCTCTTTATAGGGAGACCAAATTTTGAGGAAAGTGGACCAACATCTGTGGGGAGAAAGCATGAATTTATACGGTCAGAAAGTGAAAACTGGCGTATCTTCAGAGAGGAACAGAATGGAGAAGATGAAGATGGAGGTTGGCGATTGGCTGGATCAAGAAGGGATGGAGAGCGGTGGCGGCCTCACAGCCCTGGTAAGAGTTCTAGTGTGTAAAGCACAAAGGAGCTGAAGTGAGAGCCTGTAAAAATGTTTGCAATTTAATGGAAAAGGAAAATAGTTTTTGTTTTGTTTGTTTGTTTTTAAAGAATTCATTTATGCTGTCACAGCTCAGTCTTATTATTACAAAAATATTTTAACAAAACAATTCCCTAACACATCTACTCAGTTGATTGAAATCACTTTTCTGTTTTCCTGGGGCAAATAGTATGGTTTAATAGGAAGCACCTGCCTGCATCTGCAGGCATGGGGGAGGATGTCATTCGATTCGTCTACCTCTCTATCTGTAGCGTTCTGTAAAATTTAATGAGGGGTATTAAAAATAAACTTACAAATGTATAATTATACGTTTGGAATGTGAGTTATCTTCATGGGTATTTTCCTTGAACAAGAAAGGATTATTATTCCCCTTTTTTCCCCTTAAAAAAGTGATTGAGACCGGGTGGTGGTGGCGCACGCCTTTAATCCCAGCACTCAGGAGGCAGAGCCAGGTGAATCTCTGAGTTCAAGTCCAGCCTGGTCTGCAGAGCGAGATCCAGGACAAGCACCAAAGCTACACAGAGAAACCCTGTCTTGAAAAACAAAAAACAAAAGAAAGAAAGAAAACATGATTGAGGGAGAGGGAGGCTTATTTAAAGAATAAACTTTAAACTCAGGTCAGGAGTAATCACAAGTTTATTCTTTTCGTCCTCCTGACTTTAGAAAAGAGAACAAGAATAGTAATGATTAGTAAATTTCTACATTCTTCTTTTGGACTCTTGATGTTTCAAACCGTTCTTGGGTATTAGCTATGCCAATAATTGAAGACACTGGTGCTTTGTGAAACTCCTTTGCTTCCATCCTCATGATGCTCAGATGTACTGTAGCTTGAGTTGTGGGGTCACACAGACAAAATGTGTGTCTGGCCCAAGAAGCATAATAATACCAGCTGTATGCCAGAGAAGGTTACCTTAGTGGGTACTAGAACAATGTGTTTTTCTCATTTTAAAGCCAAGTTGTTAGCCAAACCTGTAAACTAGTCTGACACACTGTAGTAGGAGTTTACTTTGTTACTAAGTGATATGTAGATAGAAACATAATGAGATTGACCTTTCGATAAAAGTCTGGTGATTGTAGTAGTTCTTCACGGTTGCCTCTTGGGCAGGCTTTCTGTCATGAGTGGGCATTGTTTAATTCATAGGATCCAGGTAGTTCTCATCAGTCTGTATCCTAGGCAACCACATGTCATAATCCTCTTCAGGGCATTACAGCATTCTGTGCTGATCTTGCCTATAAGGAGAGGGGTTGTAGACTTACGTTCCCCACAGCATTTAGTGAAGAATGGACAGAATCTGGGCTGAAGGAGAAGAGAAATTCTGGCTGGTCAGAAACAAACAAGGTGAATGTTTTGGAAGATGAGCAGTGCTTCTGAGCCCAAGCATGTGATGTAGAGTCAGTCTGTTGAAGGAGTTAGGGCCTTCAGTGTCGTCTTCTACTGCTGTCCTCCCCAGCACCTTAGAACTCGGTCATACACGGTTCCCCTCATCTTTTCCCGTCTTTCGCCTTCATTTGTTTTTTGTATCCATTTTGTTGTCAGCCTCACAGTCTGTTCCTGCCCCCTTTGTCCATGTATTTTTACAAGATGTTTTATGGGATAAAGATAAAAGAGACCTGGAAAAACTCCTGTGCTTTCTGTTTTTAAAATACATTTTACCTTTAAACCTGGCATATTAAAAATCTAGTGTGATCACTTAGTTGTTATAAGTTAATTTCCACCTCTTAATAGTTAATCTTTTATTAGAATTAGAGTAAAATTTTCAGTATAGTATTTTAAATTGATGTATCTTCTGAAAATTTCTGACTTTATTCTAGATGTAAAGCCCGCGTAAAGCTGTGGTCAGCCTTAATGAATTGTCTGCCTCACTTGATATATTTAGTTTTATGAGTAAAATTTTACTAACTCTTGGTAAGCTAGCGTATGCGATGTAGTTTTATTAAAGCAGGGATCACAGTTGGATATAGCTGGAGAGAGGGCTCAGTGGACAGGGAAGCCTCCACTCTGGGAGATGAACTTAGGAAACTCAGTAAGAGGGAAACAGGAGCTGAGTGCCTCGAAGGCTAGATTCCTATCAGTGTGCATACTTAGACTGTTTAGAAGTGATAGCAGTGGACAGCCGACTCTGGAATCCAACACTTGATCATGAAGACTCCTTTTGAGCAATAGCTCTAGCCTTACATTTAAACAAAGCGTATATACAATTCTGGGCTCTCAGCAGGTAGTAAATGTTTTACATAGGAGAGGATCTGTCTTTTTTGAACACCTTAAGTTTCTACCCGTATTTGGCATCTTAATATTTTCCACAGTGTTGTTCTCCCCTCCCCTTCCTTTCCACAGTAGTTTTTAGATTGCTGGTTCTAGCACATTTGGCCCAGGAGTTAGAGCATTTTACTTTGGCCTCATTTTCACTCCTGTATCTCTCAACAGAGTAAGAGTCAAGACTAGAAAATTTAGAGGTTAGAAACCATCATTCCATTTGTGACTCTTAGATGGGAGTTGGACAGATGTAGCAGGAACTTCCCTTCTCTTCTTAAAAGAGTACTTTTGTCTTAGAAAAATACCTTGAGCAGGCGGTCTTTTTCTGTTGGCAAGTGGATTCAGTGAATAGTATGCTAGGCTGGATTCCGGAATGCCCCTGCGGTAGTAGACGGGGGAAGTGGAAGGGAGGAAGTGCAGTGCAGTGGCAGAGCAGCAGGGATGCTGAACTGGGGGCCAGATAAAGCCTGCCAGTGCCCAAATGCAGGGTTTTGTTTTTGTGGGAGATCAGAACTAAAAATGAGAAGTTAGCACTGCTAATTAGGCACAGTGAGTTTGATATTATGAGTTGACACAGGAACTAATATAATTCAGAGTGATGTTTTTGTAGGAAGAAGGGTACTGCTTTAATATCTACCAAAGAGAAGGCATGAGCTTGAATTCCGAAAGACAGGCAATGCAAGTCTCGGCTAGGAGTGGGCCATACAAGTAATTAGCCAGTGCTCACCAAATGCTTAATTATTCAGAGTGCATACTTTGAATATCGTATCCTCTCAGTGTGCTTTGTTCTAAATTTATCTTTTTTGGTGGGAGGTTTCAAGACAGGGTTTCTCTGTGTATCCCTGGCTGTCCTGGATCTCACTCTGTAGACTAGGCTGGCCTCGAACTCAGAGATCCACCTGGCTCTGCCTGCCGAGTGCTGGGATTAAAGGCGTGTGCCATCACTGCCCAGCCCTGAATTTATCTTTTAAAGCTGACTTTGTATCATGCTCCAAACTTTGAAGGTAAATACCGTTGTCACTTAGTGATGGAAAATACTCCTAGCTCAGGGCTCCTGATTTTCTCTTTAGAAGGCTGATGCGTTAGAATTTGCTCTTAGTTGTAGTTCTCTTTATTTCATATCCATGATTTTCTTTTTCAAATACTGTCATAAACCTTTCCTAAGGTTTCTGTCCTCCTCCTCAACTCAGATGGCCCTCGTTCTACAGGCTGGCGAGAACACATGGAACGCCGCCGGAGATTTGAGTTTGATTTTCGAGATCGAGATGATGAGCGAGGTTACCGAAGGGTGCGCTCTGGCAGTGGGAGCATAGACGACGACAGGGATAGCTTGCCAGAGTGGTGTTTGGAGGACGCCGAAGAAGAAATGGGCACGTTTGACTCCTCTGGAGCATTCCTCTCTCTAAAAGTAAGAAAGCTGTTTTAAATGTCATGACAGGTGCTGACCTTAACCAAAGCCAGATGTGCCATCAGCCTTTGGTTTTACTTTCTTGCTACAGAAAGTGCAGAAAGAGCCTATTCCTGAAGAGCAGGAAGTGGACTTCAGACCTGTGGAGGAGGGAGAAGAGCGCTCTGACTCTGACGGCAGCCATAACGAAGAGGCCAAAGAACCCGCTAAGGCAAATAAGAACGAGGGAGGAAAGACAGACAGAGCAGGAGCTGGTAAGGCTGATGTTTGTCATCCTGGACCTTGTTTAAACAGAAACCCCCCTGAATGTGCTTACTCATACTTTGTGTTCCAGAAGCTAATGAAGAAGTACCCCAGACGTCATTATCATCTGCTAGGCCAGGCACCCCTTCAGATCACCAGCCTCAAGAAGCACCACAGTTGGAGAGGAGAGAGGAGCCCAAAGCTGAACAAGTGGAACAACCTGAAGAAGAGACTCGGGGAGAAAAGAGTCTCCCAGTCAAGGGCCCCAGCAGAGGGGATGGTATGTATTTATAAGAGCGTACCTGAAACGGGATTTTGCTGAGACCAGTGGTCACTGGTCTGACAGCTTTTACTTAACCCCATGGAACTGTTTTCAAGGGAAGATGATTGGAATAGATACCATTACCAGTAAATGCAGTTGCTTTCCTCGGATCTCCTAATCTCAAAATTAATAAAAACGGTTAAGATCTGCAAGAGCGGCGATAAGAGCCTCAGCTTCAAGGTGATTGATAGATAGAGCTGTCTTGACTGCACTTGTCCATTTAGCTGGGGTTCTCTGTAGTTGTTGGATTCCCATAGCAGACAGTTGCCTTTCATCTAGTATCATATATTCAACTTCACACCAAATGCCGTTGTCCCAAGGGAACAGAAAGAGCACCTCGGCCAGTCTAAAAGACCGTCCTCACTTTGGCTAGAAAGCAAGTCTTTACACATCTTCTCTAGTGTTAACTAAATTTGTCAGTGTTCTCACCTGATTCAATCAGTCCTCTTTCTCGTGGGCTCTTCAGCTTCTCCTTGTTTCCCGGCACCTCATCTCCTGTACCACCTTAGCCATCTTGCCTCTTTCCCACCATGACGGATAATCAGTAAGCTCGTCTGTTTCTGACTAAAATCTCATCTACCACTACCTCAGTTTACAAGTGCACTGCCTACCTCCTCGTGTTGCTCAGAAGCTGAGGTCACACAGTAGCCCAATTATCTCCATACCCTCCACAAAGCTATCAAATCTAAGTTCTAATTATGTTTTCTACCAACCTTCTTAGCACACATGGCACCTGTTTCTTTAAAAAGGGGTGGGCTGATGCTGATGCTGAAACTACGAGGGCACCACGTAACAGGGCCCAAGTCTAGCAGGCCGTGTCACCAAGGGCAGACTCTTAGGATGACTGAGTCCTTCAACATCAGCCATGCAATGCAATGTTTAAGTACTTACGAGAATAATCAAAGAAATGCACAACAACGGTGCTTTTAAGATGTAGGTAGCTTTAGCGGTAGGAACCAGAGAATTCCCTTGGGAGGCAAAAGTATGGCTTACAAGTGCAGGAAGGAAACCATTCAAGCTTAGAATCGGGTCAGTAATGTCATCTGCTCCAGAGATTAGCTACTAATGGCAAGAGGAAGTCTATGAATCTGGCAGTTTTGTGTCACTGTGCGTCTTCAACAGGGTGCTTTACTGGTGAGAAGGGGCAAATGGAAGTCCTGGCTATCAGGTGTAGGTGGTGGTCATGCAGAGGCAGCATATCTAGACCAAATTTAAGAACAGTTTGGCAATGCTTGAGGGGAGTACGCATTTGAAGAGGCTCTTTTTGATTTAACAGCTAAGGTTTTAAAGGAGAAATTTGGTTTAGTTACACCATCTTCCACATTTGTTTTAGGAGCCTGCATACTGAGAGGTTAGAACTAGGAACCAAGGCAAGGCCTGGAGAGATAACTTGGTGATTAAGAACACTGGCTGTTCTTCCAGAGGTCCTGGGTTCAAATCTCAATACCCATATGGTAAATCTTATTTTATTATGTATAGTGTTCTGCCTGCACATATGCCTGCAGGTCAGAAGAGGGCACCAGATCTCATTACAGATGGTTGTGAGCCACCACATGGTTGCTGGGAATTGAACTCAGGACCTCTGGAAGAACAACCAGTGTTCTTAACCACTGAGCCATCTCTCCAGCCCCTATTTATATATTTTTATTTATTTAAATTTGTGTGCATTGGTGTTTTGCTTGCATTCATATCTGTGTGAGGGTGTCAGATACCCTAGACAGTTGTGAGCTGCCATATGGGGAAAAAAAAACATATATATATATATATATATATGTATATATATATATATATATCTTATATATAATATAATATATATATTTAAACTGGGCAGTGGTGGCTCACTCCTTTAATCCTAGCCAATTAGGAGGCAAAGCGAGATTGATCTCTTGAATTCAAGGCCAGCCTGGTCTACAGAGTGAGTTCTAAAAAAGTCTGTCCCCCCCCCCCAAAAAAAAGAGGGGGGGACCAAGGCAAAATCACTTTTACAATTTCTGGTCTTAAAAACACTCTGCACTGTTGAGACTCTTATAGCATGCACCATATTACCATTTGAGATAGGTATTATTACAGGTATTTCCCGTAAACATTTTGATGAAGTATAGTAATCTTTACTATTTAGAGGCCTGTTACAAAGAATGGAGTAGACTGACTGACACCACTAACTATTGGCTAGATGCTATGGTGACACAGCTGGAAAGAACCTTTATGGACTTTTAAACTCTTCTGTCATCCTAGGGAGAAATACTGCACTTCTCCCTAGGAAGTAGCTTCAGGTTGACATCCCGGGTGGGCGTACCCAGCAGACTGCTCCACTTAATGTAGGATTAACCTTGAGCTGTCTCCAGCTTTCCAAGAACATTCATTACTCGACATTCTTTCCCGATAGAAACAGTGCCTGCCTCCCAGCAGCCTTCGGCCCAGCTCCCTCCAGATGCAGCCTCTCCTCTCCTCATCCTTCCACCTCCCGGTCCCACTCCTGCTTCTGCCTCACAGCCAGTTGAGACAGCAGCCAGCGAAGCTCCTGGTGTAGGCGATGTTCCCACAGAGCCAGATGATGAGGAGGGCCTCAAACACTTGGAACAGGTGAAATCAGGTTACTCTGTCATCTCCTCTCAAGCTTCCATGAATATCCCAATACAAAAGTCTTATGCACTAGGTCTAAAGTACTGGAAAAATTGTTTGGTTATTTAATGTTCGTGTGAGTAATTGTCTTTCAGATCATTTCATGCTTTTAAGTTTCTGCTATGTAGTAGTCATTATGTCAGGTTATTTTTTGCTCTTCTGAGATTGCCCTTAGCTGTTTTCTTTTCTTTTCTTTTTGGACATAAATGGAATGCTAAAAATGGTGAATACAAGCAGCTGTGGATGGTCCCTGTGTCTTCTGTGTTTTTTACTTCAAGTATAGCTGGGACGATGGTTAAAAGTCTCAGGATGTTACCATTTTTATTCATGTCTTATGTTTCCCAAAAACTGTGTGTAACATTGTCACATGAAAAGTAAATGATGAGTTGATTTTCTACAAAAGAATTTCTCTTTCCTTCAGGGTGTTATGGTTAGAGACAGGAAATGTAGAAGGAAGGGTTAGTAATGTATTAGTGAGACTTGTAGACTAACTTATTTGTAATTATATTATTGAGTCTTTTATTCTTTATGCAGACGTGCAGGTTTGTGAAAATAATCTAATGGGCCAGCAGCATATTTTAAATCCGTATTTGAAGCCTAGGTTTTGATCCATACCAGTTTGTATTTCAGTGTAGTTGGTTTATTTTGGTTCTTTGATCCATAATTTTTTTCTCTTATAAAATGGGATCAGGTTGTTAATTGTTTTGTTTCTTGCATAATGTCTTTTATAAATCAAGTAGTTAAACAGTGAAGATTATTACTAGCCTTATAATATTAATTCTGGATCATTTGTTTCCTCTGTCCCTTTATCTTGTGTCACTAGCAAGCTGAGAAGATGGTGGCTTATCTCCAAGACAGTGCACTAGATGATGAGAGATTGACATCAAAACTGCAGGAGCACAGAGCTAAAGGGGTGTCAGTCCCACTGATGCATGAAGCAATGCAAAAGTGGTATTACAAAGACCCTCAGGGGGAGATCCAAGGTGAGTGACTCTCTTCACTTTAAATACTGACATGTCTGTGTCACTTCCAGAACCTCCTGAGAAGGGATTTCTGATTGTTCAATGTTAGTTTGCATAATAAGAAACAAAGTCAATAGACTTTCTTTGTAAATACAAGGGAAATAAACACAGGTAAAGAGTGATGACTAAAATGGCAGAAGTGTCAGCAAAAGGCTTTGTGCACTATCTGAGCTTCACACATCCCAGCTGGGTAAGAGATCGGTACATTATGATGTAGATAAGAGGCAGATGGTTCTCTGTGCTTCGATACCCAGACCAGCAGAAAGCAATAGCAGCAGTGTTGGAGAACCTTGACTGGTTGCCAAAGTGGACTTGGTGTAACAGCAGAGAATTACTAAAATGACTAAGAAAAGACAACAGTATTACAAATGAATCCCCTAAATGATTTGAATAAGTTAGATTAGAGGAGACAGTGCTGTAAAGTATCCGAGTCAGTTCATTTCTGCTGTTAAGATCTTCAGAGTTGCTTATTGGTATGATAGTGTTGGTTTTAGCATAGCACTTTGTGACAATGTCCTGTGAGAGCTGTATAAAAAACATCCGTACTGTTGGATGTTTTTACCAAAGGGACACAAGATTCTAATTTGTCTACATCCTTTCTAGCTTTTATTATTATTTTGTAGTTACTAGGATATTTCTTTGTATGTAGGTTTTTGGTTTGTTTTTTGGTGTGTGTGTGTGGGGGTGTCTTGTAATCCCCGGATGTCCTCCAACTCTTCATTCTCCTGTTTAGCTTTAAGAGTTCTGGTATTAAGGATGTCTTCCCCCAAACCTGGATTGTTACAATTTTTGTAGTTTTGATTGCTGTGTTGAGCATCTTTACCTGTGTTTATATCTAATTTTTTTCCTTTTTTCAGCCTCTGTCCCCTTTTTGAGACAATGTCATGTTGTGTTAATCATATTGATTTCACACTTTTGGTATGAAGGCCTCTGCCCCAGCCTTCCTAAGTAACTAGAAATAATGAAGCCAGTAGACAGAATCATTCTACCAGGCATGGTTGTGTGTATCTGGGGATAGATCATTATCTTTTTAAAAAGTTAATTATTTATTATCATTGTTTATATATTTACATGATGTGCAAGGTCAGAGGACAACTCTGTGGAATTGGTTCTCTCCTTCCACCTTTCCATGGGTTCCTAGGGCAGAACTCAGGTCACTAGATTTGTGTGGCAAGTGCCCATCCTTACTGAACCATCTTGCTTGCCATAGTCATTTTAAGTATCTTTAAATTTTTTTCTTGTTATTTTTAATTATGTGTGTATGTGGAGGGGGTATATAAGCACATGTGTGCAGGTGTCCACAGAAGCCAGAGGTGTCAGTCCCCTGGTGCCTCCATGAAGGTCCAGGTGTTTGTGAGCTGCCATGTGGGTGCTTGTAGCTAGAATTTTCTCCAGACCCACCCAGGCATGCAGCCACTCAGACACAAATAAACACACAGACGCTTATATTAATTAAAACTGTTTGGCCTAATCGCTCAGACTTCTTGCTAGCTAGATCTTATACTTAATTAACCCATTTCTATAAATCTATATGTTGCCACGCGGCTTATGGCTTACTGGTATCTTTACATCTTGCTTTCTTTGTGTCTGGCTGGCAACTCCTGACTTTGCCTTCCTGTTCCCAGAATCTCCTCTCTGCTTATCCTGCCTATACTATACTTCCTGCCTGGCTATTGGCTAATCAGCATTTTATTTATCAACCAAATCAGAGCAACACATTCATAGCATACAGAGTGATATCCACAGCAGGTGCTGGAACCCAAACCTGCATCTTTTGCCAGAACAATAAGTGCTTTTAACTGCTGAAAGATTGTGTGTGTGTGTGTGTGTGTGTGTGTGTGTGTGTGTGTGTGTGTGTAAGTAAATGTATGGGGCACACATGGGGTGGAAGTCAGAGGACATCTTGCAAGTGTTGATTCTCTTCTACTATGTAGTTCCCAGAAATCTTAAATCAAGTTGTTAGGCTTAGTGGTAAGCATCTTTACCTGCTCTGTCCACCCTCCACCTTCTTCTTTTTCTTCTTTTTGTTGTTCTTGGTGCTTTTATTTCAGTTTTTTTTTTTTTTTTTATCATATATGGAGGTCAGAAAAAAAAATACAGAATACTTTACAAGCTTGGGTGTCATCCTTGTGCAGGGGCCATGCTAATAATCTCTATTATATCATTCCATTATTTTAGTATATGTGCTCCTGAAGTGAGTGCCCCCTTCCTTAATATGAAAAGGTATTAAAATTTTCTGCACCAACTGAAATAGTCAGAGCCGGGCGGCTGTGGTGCACGCCTGTAATCCCAGTACTCGGGAGGCAGAGGCAGGTGGATCTTTGTGAGTTTGAGGACAGGCTCCAAAACTACACAGAGAAACCCTGTCTCAAAAAACAAAACAAAACAACTGAAATAGTCTTTTGCCACATGTAATGCGGTATAAAATATTGGTAATCCCTCCCCACCAAATACTGAGATTAAAGACATACACCACTATATTTAGCTTATTGTTGAATTTTCATAAATTGAATGAACCATCCTTGTATTCCAGGATTAAATTTAAATCAGTCGTGGTTTATACTTAAGTGTATGTGAAGTGTACATGCTCACACACACACTTTTTACTCATCAATTATTTGGAAGTGTTTTTGGCTTCTAAGCTAGAGATTTTCCTGTTAGTATTCTGTTGTTGGTGTGTGTGTGTGTGTGTGTGTGTGTGTGTGTGTGTGTGTGTGTGTGTGTGTGTATTGGTTCTGTGGTAGTCAGAGAACATATATGTATGACAATTAGAAGGGATTTCTAGATAAATGACTCATAGTTAAAAGCACTCACTGCTCTTCCAGAGGACCCAAGTTGACTCCCAGCAACCACATGGTGGCTTAGAGACACCTGTAACTTAAGTTTGGGGGATACCACACCCTCTTCTGGCCTCTATGGACACTAGGCTGTAGGTGCTGCACAGACATTTCTACAGGCAAAACACCCATTTACATTTAAAAAAAAAATTTTTTTTAATGCCTAGAAAATATTGAATTAGTCTATATGTTCTGTAAAATTTTGTGTTTAAAAGTCATCCATTAAAGAATGCTATTTTTTTTCTCAAGGTCACATTTAGTCTAGTTGGGTAAATAAATTGTAATTTGCCTTAGTTCAGTTGGTTATTGCTCGTATTTTATATTTTTATCCCATAATCACTAACTTCCAGCAGAACATAACAAAAATTGGAGAATATGTTTAGCACTGAACATTTATATTCTCTACACTGCAGTGATGCAAAGCCAGCAAGTATTTACCAGCTCTTCTGTGAGTAGTTTAGAGGGCGGGACAGTTGTGCTGCTTATAGTCATTAAAGCATTGATGACAATTGAGAATGTGTGAAAGTGGAGCTTGCTCAGGGATGAAGCTCAGCAGTAGAGCGCTTGCTGAGAATGAGTAAGGTCCTGGCTCTTAAGTCCAGGCTCTGTGAAACAGACAAAACAGTGTATTTCAAAATTTATCTTTGTTGTATCTAATAATAAAACTATTTGTAGTAAGCTAAGATACTATATTTTGTGTGAACATGAGATCCAGGAATATATTTATCTTTGAGCCTGACAAGATTCTTACTGCCCTTGTGTTCAGGTCCCTTTAACAATCAGGAGATGGCTGAATGGTTTCAGGCAGGCTATTTTACTATGTCTTTGCTTGTGAAGAGAGCATGTGATGAAAGCTTCCAGCCTCTTGGTGATATCATGAAAATGTGGGGAAGGGTTCCTTTCTCTCCAGGCCCAGCTCCTCCTCCTCATATGGTGAGTATCTTCCTGCTGGCCTGGGATGCACAATAGATACAGGAGTACTTGTTTCTCTTTGAATGACAACCCAAGATTGCAGTAAAGGAGGAAAGAATGGTAGTTTCTCTTTTTCTTTTCTTTCATTGAGACAAGATCTTGTAGTATGACTGGTCAGCCTAGAACTTGCTCTGCAGACCAAGGACCAAGTTGGCCTCAAACTTGTAGTAGTTCTCCTGGTCCTACTGAGTTGTTAGGATTATAGGCATATACCCAGCCCAGTATTTTCATAGAAGGAAATTGAAATGGTAATGGACATTTTTGAATGGGAGAGTTATATCCTGAACAGTAATGATTCTTTCAAAACTTACTGTGCATTTGTGTGCATGCATTGATATATCTACCAGTGGTTTTCTATACAATAAAGAATGAGACCAGGGCTGGAAAGATGGCTCAGCGGTTAAGAGCTCTGGCTGTTTTTCCAGAGGTCCTGAGTTCAATTCCTAGCAACCACATGGTGGCTCCCAACCATCTGTAATGAGATCTGGCGCCCCTTTTCTGTCATGCAGGCAGAACACTGATACATAATAAATAATTTTCTTTAAAAAATTTAAAAGAAAAAAAAAGAAAAAAAGAATGAGACCAGTCTCTTACCCTGATCTCACTACTAGATCCTTCATGGTCTGGCTCCTTCTCTTTCAAAGCTCATGTAAAAGCTTTTATCTACTGTGTTTCAGAGTATTTGGCCTCTGTGAATTCCTTATTATCTTTACTTAAAATGCACATTTTCCTTTCACCTCCAGTTCCGTCTTATTTTCTGGCTAATACAATTTCTTAAAATTTGAGGTTCATCCTAAAATAAGTGCCACTAGTGTGTTATGATATTTTGAGGGCCTAAATCTGTAGCTGGGAAATATTTTCTCTTAAGGCTGGCCTTTCTCAGTAGAGTTGCTATTTGAGGTCTCCAGGTGTGTATTTATGTAGGATTTATGTGTCTTAAGTTGGAGCGAATAGTGGCTCTCCATTGATAAAAATGATCATATTTAATTTAGTGTGAATACTAGATTTCTACAGTAACCCATCATTGACTTATTCAACTATATTGAGGGCTACTGGTCACGCATTCATGGTAGGTTTTTGAGAGGTGATGATGATGATGATACAGCCTCTGTCATTAAAGGATTATATAGGCTGGCTCACTGACCATCATGCATTCTCTCCCATGATTCATACATCATGTTTGAGTATTGTTTTCTTTTAAATCCTAAGGACAGTTATAGTATATCATTACTTACTGGTTTAATTTACATGATAAGTTTGAGCCTTATTTTCTGTCTTGAAGTTGAGATGTATCTTTCCGAGTCAGGAGCTAAAAGCTGCTCACTTGGTTCTTAGCATGCCCTTACTCCTTATCTATCTCCCAACATTCCTATTCAGTGAGGCTATCCCTAAACCTCAGTCTGTACCCATCCAGCAGGAAACCTTTGGGGGGCTCTGCTTCCTTGTTAGCTGCTGCTACCTTTGCCTCGAGTAGCACTGATAAGAGCACTGACCTTCATGAGCAGTGTTCTTAAAACCCAGGTTTTCATGTGAAATGTTGACTCCTGTCCCTGAATTTAGGATGCTTCCTGCCCTAACACATTATATATCAGATGCTGTATTTCAAACTGTATGTAAGAAAGATTTAAATTCATGCATGATTTGCCTAGGTTCAGTCTGTTAGCTTAGGTTTTTATTATTATTGTAGACCTTATATTTTTCTTTGTCTCTCTCTCTTTTTTTTTTTGAGCTGAGGATTGAACCCAGGGCCTTGCATTTGCTGGGCAAGCACCTTACCACTGAGCGAAATCCCCAACCCCTCTTTGTCTCTTTTAACTTGACAAAACCACAAAATTTCAGCTATATTACTGGAATTATTTTGAACTATAAAGAAAATATTATTGCTGCCTGTGTTTTCCAACTTACTGTATATTAATAATAGAAATACCTTATTTGAAGGAATAGTTCTCAGAGGTGTTTTTTTTCTTCCTATTTTCAACATTTTAAGGACATTTATACCCTAGCTTTATGAACTGATCGTGTGCTACTGTTAAGTTCCTTACCATCCCATCAACTGTTAGGTCATTTTATACTCTTTTTCTTAACATCCTAATTCTCTCATTTCTATATGATCTTTAAAACAAGCCACCAAGATTTGGAGTGCTGGGTAATTTCTCAGTTACAATAACAGCTCTATAGAACAGTGTTCATCATTCAGCTTGAAGTAGTGGAGGACTCTGTGACTCATGCTGGAAAGGACCACTTTATTGCACTAGGTGGCACTGTTTAGTTTTTAAAGATGGTGGGGTTTTTTTAGTTAAGTGAAGGGTAGAAGGTGGGAGTAGGAAATAAAGGTGTTGGGTTTACTGTGCTGTGTTAGGTGTATATGCTCAGGGACATGAGAATGGCTCATTGCTGTTTGTTTCATGGTGCTTCTTTCTCTCAGGGAGAATTGGACCAGGAACGCCTGACCAGACAGCAGGAACTCAATGCCTTATACCAGATGCAGCACCTCCAGTACCAGCAGTTCTTAATACAGTAAGAGCAGTGATGCAGTAGGATGCCCTGCAGCACCAAAGGAGCCTGAGATAGAATCTGCTCCCAAGTCTCACCTTTTATAGTGAGAACTCAAGGCTTCTGTGATACTTGAGTAGCCTATTAGTGACATGTATACCACTGTCCATCCAATTTTAGTCTTACCCTAAATGCGGGAAGATTGCAGAAAATGACATCTAATTATGATTTTCAGGGTCTGAGGAAAAAGCCAACAAACATTTTTTAGAATTAAGTACTTTCTGAGGGTCACAAAGAAAAAAATATAGAGGAGAAGGTGGGAAGAAATTAAAATTTACACTGTTAGGAGTGGTGTAGAATGATGACTGGTTCACTAAAGTCGTTAATCACCCCGTATTTTTTTGTTGTTTAGATAGGATTTAGCTATGTAACCCTGACTGCCCTCAACTCATGTTCTGCAGCCTTTGGTCACCTGAGCACTGGGCTCGGGGAAAGGAAGTAACCTGTGTGCTGGCATATGGGTTGGCACTGTCCTACTCTGATGGCCTGCTGCCTGTTTGAAGCAGAACATTCTTGGATCACTGACTTAGCTGTTTTTAGATTCTTTGTGACTACTGGTAAATCACAGAGGGGTTGCTTCTGCAAACCTGAAGAGATTTACTATTGGAATGTTCAGAACTAGTGGAAAATGTTAGCTAAAAATTTCCAAGCTAAAACATAAAATTTGAGGCTTTGTAGAAATGATTTTATTTTGCAGAGTTCTTCATTTGGAAATAGGTGTCAGATTTGCTTATTGTCGCTTACAGTCCGGGAAAGGATCAGTACTGATCATCTTGTGGGTGTTTGCCAGTGTTTGGCATTCTGTGATATGTGGTATGCAGATAGCACACATGTCATTTGTTTCATATGTATATGTACACATGTATGTGTCTGTCCTTTAGAAACTTCATCTGTGAGTTCTCTCTGAAGTGAATTATAAAATTTCTTGTGACTATTAGCACATACAATTGTAAAATATATTTGTTATTTCTAATTGTTGTTTTGGGGAGGAGATGAGTTGGATTTTGTCTTCCAATCTTTAATCATGTGAATTACATATGAGTAGATAGGTTACACTTCTTTTTTCACTTTTAAAGACAACAGTATGCACAGGTTTTGGCTCAACAGCAGAAAGCAGCTTTGTCATCTCAGCAACAGCAGCAGCTGGCTCTTCTTCTCCAGCAGTTCCAAGCTCTGAAGATGAGGTTGGTGGTCATTCCATTTGTCACTTTGTGTGTGTGTGTGTGTGTGTGTGTGTGTGTGTGTGTGTGTGTGTGAGAGAGAGAGAGAGAGAGAGAGAGAGAGAGAGAGAGAGAGAATTAAGAAAGTTGATATAATTTATGAGTTTCAAGATCATAATATTTGCACAAAACTTGTCTTCATGGAATATATAGAAATAGTGTGACTTGAAGATCATTAAGCTAGAGGGCTTTACATATGTAAAAAGCATTTTTAAAAATCATCTAAGAGTGATGATAACACTTAAGAACCTGTAACAAGAGACCATAGCATGGGATTTTATTTTCACTTTACTCGTGATATCTGAAAAAAAGATTGATTGCCGGGTAGTGGTGTCGCACACCTTTAATCACAGCACTTGGGATGCAGAGGCAGGTGGATCTCTGAGTTTGAGCCCAGCCTGGGCTACAGAGTGAGTTCCAGAACAGGCTCCAAAGCTACACAGAGAAATCCTGTCTCTAAAAAAGATTGATAGGTCACACAGGGTCATGATTTACTGCGTTCCCAAACTATTAAGGCAAGTCTGTGGACAAAGCAATTATGAAAGCATTCTTCACTTTCTTCTACTTCAGATTTTCATTCTGGATGTTTGTCTCAGCTCCTGAAGTTGTATCAGCAGTTGCTGTTAAAAAGTTGTACTGTCTTAATCAGAGTACTTCACATTTCTCATGTGAGCTTAGCCCATCCTGTGAAACAAGCAGGTTAACAGGTTACTGGTTTTTCAAGATATGGTTTCTCTGTGTAGCCCTGGCTCTTCTGGAACTCTTTCTGTAGACCAGGCTAGCCTCAAACTCAGAGGTCTGCCTGCCTTTGTTTCCCAAGTGCTAGAATTAAAGGCATGTGTCACCATACCTGGCTTGGTCTCTATTTTTAAGGTAAGTAAACTATTTACCCTTGTTTAACCTGATGTGTGGAAGACCTTAGAGACAGAAGTGAAATGCAGTTCTTGGTGTTGTTATTGTTTTAAGACAGAGTCTCATTATATAGACTAGGCTAACTCGGAGATCTGCTTGTCTTCTAAGAGCTTGGATTGAAGGCATGTACCACCACACCCAGCTTTCATCATTTTACAATAGTGCTTAATATTAGCAAAGCAGAAGCAGATAGATCTCTGAATTTGTGGTCAGCCTGGTCTGTATAGTGAGTTCCAGGTCATCCAGGGCTACATAGTGGGATGCTATCTCAGAAAAACAAAACAAGGTAACAACAAAACAATAATGTTTCCTAGCCAGATAACCCAGAAACCTACTAATACTCTAGATATCCCTCTTTATCTTATTTTCCAAGTGACAGGAACACATTGACTTTTTATTTCCCTTTTGCAGAATATCTGATCAGAACATCATTCCCTCAGTAACTAGGTCTGTGTCAGTGCCGGATACTGGCTCTATCTGGGAGCTTCAGCCAGCAGCCTCACAGCCTGCAGGTAAAAATTTAGCTTTGTTTATAGTACAACTTAGGGGATTTAGAATGTAATAGTTATCTATAGTTAAATTTTTTAATGTCATAGATATAGTGATCCATTATTATTGATTTTTAAGAAGCTCCATGTGTTGTAGATCCACAGACGGCTCTGTGGGAAGTATTTAGTTGTAAATTGTTGGAATTGTAGGAGTCAGGTCATGTTTGTGTTGCTCTAACTAATGTAGATTGCTTGGTTTTCTTTGTGGTACTGCGGCAGTCTCCAGACCCTTCTGTGCCAGGCCAGGGCTGGGCCACTTTCCAAATCTCCAGTCCTAAAACATATTTTGGAGTGTGTGGGTTTGTGTGTGGAAATAAAACTAAGTAATAATGTTCTCTCTTTTGCAGTTAAAGATGAATAACACTAACCTTGCAAGTGTTGCTGAATTTTAGCCTGAGAAATACCCACTTTAAAGGAATGTCTTCACTTGTTCTGTGATATTTTGTGTGTCAAACTCGAAAACTTGGGAGTTAGGATTTCTAAAATCTTGATAATTGGTGGATTAAGCTCATTTTTGTTACTGAGGTATAATACCCACAGAAGTGGAAAGTTTGACTAACCAATAGCGCTTATAGGAGAGAGGAACTGGCTGCTAAATTCTTAGGAACCATGAACTTTGACAGTTTTAGCCATTAAAGTAATAGTTCTAGAATTGACCCTACAGAGTATGGTGGTATAGGGCCTAGTGTCTCCCTTCTGAAACCTTCCCTAAGAAGAGATTAGAACAAAACTCTGCTGCTGCATATGTATTATTCTTTTTAAATTATTATTTATTTATTTATTTGTACGTGTATGTTTGTGTATAGTGTGTGTCTGTGTATGTGGGCACAAGTGCCATAGTACACTCACAGAGGTGAGGACAACTTGTGTCTGTCAATTCTCTACTGCTTTGTGAGCGCTAGGAGTCAAACTCTTATCATCAGGCCTGATGACAAGGACCTTTTACCCACTGAGTCACCTTGGCAGCCCACATTATTCTGTTTTTAGTATTCATTTATACTTAGGATTTTAAAATAGTCTTCAATGTTTTGGAGTTTCTGATTACCTCAAATAATTTACATGCATTCAAGTCTTTTTAAATACTCTATTGGTTTTATACACACAGTATTTAATTTGCACAGATAATATTGTAATAGGTATGCAGAAAAATAATGTGTGGGGTTATAAGTTCAGTGGTAAAATACTTGTCTAGCATTTGCAACACCTAGTACTGAATCTCTAGTACTACAAAAAGGAAAATAGAGAATTAGTGTCAACAAACTTAACTAACAATAAAATAATTGATTCAGAAGCCTTTATTTTATTGTGTTTTATTTTTCTTTGAGACAAGGTTTCATGGAGCCTTAATTTAATATGTATCCAAGGCTGACTTTGAACTTAGGATCCTACTGAGAGCTCTACTTCCAGAGTGCTGGTATTATAGAAATGTATCACCATGCTTGGCTTGGAACCTCTTATATTTACTTCTACATCTGGCCATGTGCTTTGTTTGCCATATGTAGAAGTAAATATAAGGGGTTCCGAGTCAAGACCAAATGTAGTTTGTAAGACCTGCCCAGTCTCTCTAAAGAGATGTAACTTACATTACAACCATAAGGTGAACAGCTGAGTAACATTTAATACATATATAGTGTGTAGTCACCTGGGTCTCTACTTGTTGTGCATTAAGAGTTTGTATGCCTACTAGAAATCTTTCCTCTGTGGAATTTGGAATCACTGGAATTGGAATTACCATGTTGTCACATTCTTGCCATATTCCTTTTGAAGTTTTAAAATTAGTTCATCTGTAAAGATGAGGGACATGTCAGGTACTTGTATGGAGCATTACAAGGATGAAATTGGTTCCTCAGTAAATATCTCATACGACCTTACCTTCGTGATGTATTGAAGAGTATTGATGAGAATCTGTTGGCTTAGTTTCTTTTAAAGCAAAACAGCTAGGCACATGGTGGCACATACTTTTAATCTCAGCATTTAGGAGATTGAGGCAGGATGAACTCACATTCAAGGCTATTTTGGATTGTATAGCAAGACAACCCCACATACTCCTCCCAAAGACAAAACAGTTTTCTATGATGGAGCACATTTCAGGTTCAGGGAGCAGTTGTTCATTATGCCTGTGGTTATGTGACTATAGGCTGCACTCTTGGATCTTTCTCAGTTTTGTCTTTGTTTTACAGTTTGGGAAGGTGGTAGTGTATGGGATCTTCCCCTGGACACCACGACACCAGGCCCTTCCCTGGAACAGCTTCAGCAGCTAGAGAAGGCCAAAGCTGCAAAGGTCTGAAACTTACTCTTCACAACTGTGTACTTTCCAGCTGTAGGATGCAAGGCTTTGTTATGTCTTTGTTTTCCTATAGCTGCCTAGTTTCTTTTTAGTTTACCTCTACTTAGTTGGGATAAGTACATTTGTATTCCAACTTTATTGTGCCCTTTTCTCCCCCCCCCCCAAAAAAAAACTAAAGACTTCAATTAAAATTGGTTAGTATTAAATTACTCAATAATGATCATGGTATATTTTACTTGCATTATTCATGTTAGGCTTATTTGTCATAAATACTGATAGAAAATATCTGCTGCATTGTTAAATTTTTGATCTGTGACTTGCAGTCCTACATTGAATCTTTATAATTATTTCCTGTTATCCTGGGGCATGAATCTGAAATGTTCAGCGTGATCGTTAGATCCTAGAGGAGCTAACAGTCCTGAATTTGGGTTTAGAACTTGCCAAAAGAGGATGTCTATACCAGAGCGTGGTATGATTCTAATTAATGCATCTTACAGAGAGTGTGAAAAGATGAGAGCTGTCTCCATAAATGAGAGAGGGAGTGTAGATCTTTACAGTTGTTGAGTTTAGTATCCCCTGTTTCCTCATGCTTTCTGCTAGGGACATAGAGGTGAGAATAAGGTCTTTTAAGTAGTTTACCAGTCCTTTCTCTGGTCTGAGAGACAAGCGGCAGTTACACTTACAGGGTGGTCCAGAATATATGGGCTACTACTGCTCAGCTTAGGGGGTGGTGACACTTGATAGTCAACGATTCCTAAGTTACTTTGCACTTCATGATCTCACCATTGTAGTCCTGACTGTTCTAGAAGTTACTCTATAGACCAAACTGGCCTCCAACTTAAGATGGTCCTACTGCCTCTGCTTCCTAAATACTGGGATTACAGGCATGTGCCATATTGCCTCAGCATGGGTTTTCAGATATAAAAATTAAATTGCATTTAGAGGAAATAGTCCTAGCTAGATAGATTTGAGAACATTCAGGAATCAGTAAACAGTAATTTCACTTGACTTGCAGCCAGGGTACAATCTGAGGAATAAGATGAGCAGGGCCGTCATGAGTTCCTTGCACATTTTATGATAGAATTTATTTTCGTCGCAAGGAATGCTGTCAGATAAGCCTGGCTCCCCCCACCCCGAACCCCCTTTACTGATTAGGTTTTGAGCCAAGGAATGCAGATAGAGACAGAATTTGGAGTGGGAGGGTTGGGTAAGACTTTTAGAATACAGGTGAGAAAAGAAAAGGGTAGTTGACAGTGGGTGAGATTAGTAAGCCCTGCGTTCATTCTTAGCAGCCATGCTGGTAGTTGTTGAAACCTTATAGTCGCACTGTTTGAGCCCATTCGGAAGTGTTGTGTAGAGACGAGTAAAGAAATACCATACATACACTTCAGGACACTTCTGATGTTACTCGCATGTAGGCCACTTGTGTCCCACATCTTAGAGATGTGCTGTAGAGTCATTGAGGGAAGAGGTGGCCAAAGTGGAAGGAATATGCATGTAGTTTAGAAGAGCAGAAAAGTGATTTTGGTTCCATGTTGGATCTTAGAGTTCTTCCAGGGTTTTCCCTCCCCATTGCAGCACAGCATGGTGCTGTTAAGTGAATGGCAGCATCTGCACCTCTCACCCGAAATGACTGAATGCTTTGGGTACCCCTATGTTTGCAGTCAAATCAGTGGGCATTCTCTCTCACTTCCAGTTAGAGCAGGAGAGAAGAGAGGCAGAAATGAGGGCAAAAAGGGAAGAGGAGGAGCGGAAGAGGCAAGAAGAGCTCCGGAGACAACAGGAGGAAATTCTTCGGAGGCAGCAGGAGGAAGAAAGGAAAAGACGGGAAGAAGAGGAGCTGGCTAGAAGGAAGCAGGTATGTCTCTGGGAGCTCTGCACACAGAAGAGAAGCTTCTGGTGATGCGCTTCCTTCCATATCAAGAAGAATGGGAGAGAGGGCTCTAACAGAAGGATTAGAAAACTCATCATCTTCAGGAAGAACTTCTTCAGGCTTTTAACTTTGGATAATTTACTCATAACCTAATTAGATTTCAGACATTCTGGCCTTCATGGTAAAAACATGGAGTAATTTTGGTGCACAGTCAAATGTGCTTTAAAAAACAAAACCCTTTGATAACATACATATAAAATGTTAAGTGTGCAGTCTTTGTTTTTCTGTTGTGATTCCTCCGCCATCCAGTTACAGGATAGCCTCAGCTTCCCAAACTCAACAGTCTTAATCCATGAAACAGTGATTTCTATTTCTTTTTTCCTGCTATCTGTATTCTTCTTTCTGTCTCTGTGATTTTGAGTACTCTGGGCACTTCATGTAGTCAAACAATATTTGTCCTTTGATGACCGACTTAAATTTATTTAAGTCATTGTCATAGCATGTGGTCAGAATTTCTTCCTCAAGGCTACATAAATTTGTTATATGTAGATAGCACATTTTGTTTGTTTGTTTTTGTTTCTCTGTAGCTTTGGAGCCTGTCCTGGAACTCACTTTGTACACCAGGCTGGCCTCAAACTCACAGAGATCCACCTGCCTCTACCTCCCTAGTGCTGGGATTACAAGTGTGCGCCACCACTGCCCGGCTAGATAGCACATTTTGATTTACCTGTACACAGACATTTGGAGGACTTCCATGTGTATATTTTGGGTGTATAAATAATGTTGCTGTGACATGAGTATACAGATAACTGCACCATTACTTTCAACTCTGCATATATACTAGAAGTATATTTGGCACATTATACATGAATTCTGTTACATAATTTTCATGTGCCCACTTGCAATGCGTAAGGGTTTGAGTATCTTTTTGCCTTTCCTAACACTTTTTATTTCTGTTTGTTTGTTTTTTACAGTGATACTTTTGGGAGGTATTATAGTTATCTCATTAGGGTTTTGATTTACATTTCCCAAGTAATAGTGACATTGAGCATCTATTTATGTGCTCAGTCATTCAGATGACTTTGAAAAATATATATATGTGTGTGTTTATCACTAAAGACCTCTGCCCTCCAGTCCATTTTAAAATCTTTTCAGCTGTCTGTTGGTGATTTCAAAAGCAGGGAAGAAAAACCCTCTAAACATAGAACTGTGTAATTGTCCCTTGATATATCTTCAGCAGTTTGGTTGTGGGACCTCTTACAAACATGAAATGCACAGATGTTTGAGTCTTTCTGCTAACTGTGTGTACACAAGCTGGGTCAGGCCCTCAGCCTCCCTTGCCTAGATGATTTACTAATCTGCATAGTGTAACTGCCGTGGCAAGTCATTGTGCTTTCCCACTAGGGATCAGTGACCCAGTACAGAATGAGTTTTTGTTTCTCAGCTATTTTCAGTCTTCAATTGAACTACAAGTAAATTTAAAAACAAAACAAAACAAAACAAAAAAGTCATGTAATTATGTAAGAAATATGTCGTTTGTACTTAGTGTTTTATAACCTAACTTTTGACCTTAATGAATTATGTCATCATTCCATGCCAAGTATTACTTATATGCACAAATCTACATCATCACACTTACTGGCTGTACAAATTTTGCTTTCTGAACTTATAGTTTAGCTAGACAACTATTGTTGGATATGAGACTTATTCTCAAGGTTTTACTGTTTCTTAGGTTGTCAGAAAGTTTTTGTAAAGCCTTTATTTTTATCCAATAAGGTTAACTAGTTTTTCATGGTGTTTTTACTGTTTCATTTTGAGGAATTTATTGTTCTTAACTTGCTTGGTCTATTTTTCTGGTGGAGTTTTTATAGACTCTAATGGAAGACTCCCCTCAGGTGGCCCCAAAACGTAGCTTTTAGTCACAAGTTTGTACTTATTTGCTCCAAGATGTTCTCTGTGAGGAACAGAAGGATCTATGATGAAATAAAAACAGATGTCGTAGATAAGAGCACTGGCTGCTTTTCCAGAGGAACCGGGATTTGATTCCAAGCACCCACATGGTGGCTCATAGCTCAAGTTGTATGGCAGTGGTTCTCAACCTTCCTGATGCTGGGACCCTTTAGTATGGTTCCTCACGTTGTGACCACCAACCATACATTTATTTAGTTGCTATTCATAACTGTAATTTTGCTACTGTTATGAATAGTAATGTAAATATCTGATATGCAGGGTATCTAATATGTGATCCCACCCCCCAAGGGGTTGCAACCCATAGGTTGAGAACTGCTATTCCAGGGCATTCAATGTCCTGTTTTGCTTTGAGGCCATCAGACATACATGTGGCGCACAGACAGATACACATTCAGGTAAAACACCCATACACATAAAAATAAATAAATCTTTTTTTAAAAAGAGGCTATGAATTTGAGAGGGAGTGAGACATGGGGTGAAGGGAGGTGGTGTAAATATAATACACATACATGAACTTTTTTAATGATTAAAAAAAAGCCAGGCAGTAGTGGCATAAGCCTTTAATCCCAGCACTTGGGAGGCAGAGGCAGACAGATCTCTTGAGTTTGAGGCCAGCCTGGTCTACACAGAGAAACCCTGTCCCGGGTTGGGGTGGAGGGTGGGTTAAAAAAATGCATTTAATTCTGCAGTACTCAGTGTTCCCTACATGATTCTGTATTGTACTTATTGGTGGGATTTTTATCCTTCAGAAGATGTTCTGGGATGCATGAGTTTTCTTACTTCACTAGGTTTTGGTGTTTTTATAGATTTGGCTTCTTTATCCTTTATATTTTTAGTTGATTAAAAAATAAGGACTAGGGTTGGGGATTTAGCTCAGTGGTAAGGCCCTGGGTTCGATCCTCAGCTCCAAAAACAAAAAACAAAAAAAAAATAAGGACTAAAAAACACTCACAGAGAAAGCAATGCCTGCGTTCCAGTGCCTTCTCTAGTATCAGTAGTAAACATGGGACAAGCCAGGATAGACGACTGTTTTACTGTATACCAGTATTTTAAATAGTTAGCTTTTTGTTCATTTTATTTCTTTTGGAGATGGGGTCTCACCATGTAGATCAGGCTGGCCTTAGAACTATAGAGATCCTACTGCCTCTATATCTGAGTGCTAGGATTCAAGGCCTTCATCACCAGGTCCAGCTCTATTAATTTGCCCTCCATCCCCACCCACCCCCGCCAAGACAGGGATTCCCTGTGTAGACCAGGCTGGCTTCAAACTCAGAGACCCGCCTGCCTCTGCCTCCCGAGTGCTGGGATTACAGGCGTGCGCCTCCACCACCGCCCGGCCTGTTTGTACCATCATATACCCACCTCTCACCTTACACGGTGCTTATCACTGCAGACTTGTTCTAGACTCACACCGGTTTCACACCCACTCTGCCCACCCTGCTGTTTAGGAGGAGGCTCTGCGACGGCAGCGGGAACAAGAGATGGCGCTGAGGCGGCAGCGAGAAGAGGAGGAAAGGCAGCAGCAGGAAGAGGCGCTCAGAAGACTGGAGGAGAGGAGGAGGGAGGAGGAGGAGAGGCGGAAGCAGGAAGAGCTGCTACGCAAACAGGTGGCCGGACCCTGCTGTGCTGGGTTTGAAGCTGGGGGTGTGTAGAGGACCCAGCTTCCCGACAGTTCCCAAGGGAGACCTAAGTGCTCCGAGGCTTGTTACTTCCCTCTGTCTTTTCAATGGAAACTTGTTTTCTGAGGGAAACAGAAACCCGTCTTCCTAATTTTCTTCATCTCTGTGGTAAAAGCACAAAAGCTGTGGGATTTTTAAAACTTCTTATTTTTGAGATGGGGCTCTCACTGTGTCGCCCTCTATGTCTTGGAACTCACTCTGTAGATTAGACTACCTCCAGTCTCACAGAGATCTGCCCACCTCTGCTTTCCAATGCTAAGATTAAAGGTATACACCACTCTTAAAAAAATTTAATGAAGTTCAAATAGGATGGATTTTTAGGCTTTCTATTCTCTGTATGCTTTTTTGGTGGCATGCTTTAAAACACTTAGGTTTCCCCCACTAATTTAACATTTTTAGCTTTCTTAGATATGTGATCTTTGTATTCTGAAAACATTGTTTGTTAGATACATGTTTTACACGTATGTTCCCTTAGACTCTGGCTTGCCTATTTTCTTTGTCCTTAGTAGTTTTTGGTTTTTCGAGACAAGGTTTCTCTGTAGCTTTGGAGCCTGTCCTGGGCTAGCTCTGTAGACCAGGCTGGCCTCGAACCCACAGAGATCCACCTGCCTCTGCCTCTCGAGTGCTGGGATTACAGGCATGTGCCACCACCGCCCGGCGTATCTTCTTTTTTAATTTTAGAATTTTGTAATTCTTTTTTATATATGAGTATACTTTATTTACATTATTTCCACCCTTGCCTGTCTCCCTCCAACTTCTTCCCTTCCTCTATCCAGCCCTCTTGAATTCATGACCTCTTGTTCTGCAGATATATATATATATATATATCTATCTATCTATATATATATATATATCTTTATCTATATCTATCTATCTATCTATCTATCTATCTATATATATATATATATATAGATATAGATATATATAAATAAACAAACACACACGCACACACCCTCCTGAGTCCACCTGTTGCCCATAGATTAAACTTGTTTAGGGCTGACTACTTAGAATTGGGAAGCCCATCAAGGGGCTTTTCCCTGCAGAAAAATTATTCTCCCTCCCTTGGGAGCCATTGACTGTATGTAGCTCTTCATAACGAGGTGAGACCTTGTGAAATTTTTATTTATGTTGGTATATCAACTGATGTGGTCATTTCAAGTCTCATGCAATCAACCATAATGTTGATGGGCACAGCATCTGTGCCAGATCTTCAAGACACTATCTTGCAGCAGCTGTCTTGATTCTTTGGTTCTCATGGTTCTCCATGATGTTTCCTGAGCCTGAGTTGCAGGAGTTGTGTTGTAGCTGTGTGATGTGAGTACAAGGACCATGTATACCACCAAACAAATATGGAGGTCAGAGGACAATTTCCTTAGGCGTTGGTTTTCTCTTTCCATCATGGGTTCCAGGGATCAAGCTCAGGCTGTCAGCTTTGCGTGGCTGGTCCTTTTACCTGCTGAGCCATCTTGGCTTCCTGGAGTTAGATCATTTTAATCTTTTCCTTACATTCAGAGAACATAGCCTCTAAGTTCTCCATGGTGGTGTGTCTTGGTGAACATCTCATGTATATTTGAAGACGGTCTGTTCCTCAGCAGTTGAGTATAATTCTGTGAATGATATCAAGATGATTAATACATTCAGATGTTTTCCTTATTTGTGTCTAGTTTTGTCACTTGCTAAGAGAGCCATGCTAAGGTTTTATTGTTCATTTCTCTCTTTAGCTTTTTTCCTTCTTGTGTTTTGAATTCTGTTACTGGTTGCATACAAATCTACTATTGTTCTGTCCTAAGATCTTGTTTCTAAGTTTAGTTGGTAGGTTCTGTTCCCCTTAATGGAATGTTTGTGAGGAACACACTGGAACAGTGACGGGGAAAGGAGACACAGCATAAGCTACCCAGATAGCAGAGCAGCTCTGTTGATTAGTGAGTGGGGTTACAGATACCGAGCCAGATTGCCCGCACCTTTTCTGCTGTCTTGATGAGCTTTTTAATGTCTGCAAAATGTTCTTTTAGTCACATTATGTGTCTGACAGTCCATCAAGGTGGCACTGTGCAGCTACTCTTAAGCTTTTGTATTTGCAGGGTGTGTGTGTGTTGGCGGCAGGGGCTGGGCTGGGGGAGGTTCTTCAAATATCTAGTGATTTTTTTTTTTAATCAGATTGGTTTATTTACTTGTGCATCTGTGTAGTGTGCATGTGTGTGGGTACACATACCTATGCTTGCATGCAAAGGCCAGGAGAGGGTACTGGGTATCCTTCTTTATCACTTTCTGCCTGTTCCTTTGGGGCAAGGCCATGAACCTGGGGCTTACATTCTCTTGACTACGTTGGAAGCTAGCAAGATCTAGTAATTTCTGTCTTGGTCCCCTTCTGAGCTGGGTTAAGGCATGCTGGAACATTTGGGTTTTACATGAAAGTTGGCATCTAAACTTCTTATGACTGAGTGGTAGGTTCTCTTAACAGCTGAACCATCTTTCTAGCCCCTTTAGTGATTAAAAAAAAGTATGTGTGCATTTGGGCAGGTGTGTATGTGTATGTGCGTATGCACGTATTCTCAGAGGTTCTCCTCTAACATTTTCTGCCCATTCTTCTGAAGCAGGGTCTCACTGAATCTGGAGTTAGGCTGGCAGCCAATAAGCTTCAGCTGTTCCATCTGCTATCTACACCACTGGTGTTATAGGCACCACACCTACCTCTTTATGTGAGTGCTAGAGATTTGAACCCAGGTCCTTATGCTTAAGTAGCACAGGTCCTTACCCACTGAACCATCTCACCTAGCTCTTGTGGGGTTTTGAGAAAACATATAATGAACGTTGTGATTAAAAAGCTTATGACTTCTTGCTGTCTTGGAAAGCTTGTTTTGGTAGGCATTTGCCTTGCTGAAGGCAGTCTTTGAAGCTGTCTTCCTTAGCACTAGCCTGTCATAGAGCAATTGGACACTTCTCAATTCTTCCAGCTGCTCCATTTTTGTTCAGTCCTTAGCATTGCCTCACCAGGTTGGGTCAGCCAATGGTTTCAGCAGCTTTGAGGATATGTGGTTCCTTCCATTATCCCTCTTTGCAGACCTGCCTTCTAAATGTACAGCTGTAAGACGAATTGCCAAACAGTCTTATTAGTAAGAACACCTGGAGCCAGATATTGGGGTGAAAATTGGGAGATCAGAGAAGCAGAAAGAAGCCAGCCTTGTTCTTACCGCTAGGAAATCCTCAGCCAAAGAGAGAGCTACTTCCTGTATACTCAACGCCTTTCTGTCCCTGCCATCTCACTTCCTCTCTCTGCCCAGCTACATCACTTCCTTTTTCTGCACAGACCTCTATGGTTAACTAGTGCTGGGAATTAAAGGTGTGTGTCACCATGCCTGGCTCTGTTCCTAGTGTGGCCTTGAACTCAGAGATCCAGAGAATCTCTGCCTCCCACATGTTAGGATTAAAGATGTGTGCTACCATTGCCTGACTCCTGTCTTTAATATAGTAGCTGGCTTTTCCTCAGATCTCCAGATAAGCTGTATTGGGGTGCACAAATAAAATATCACCACATACAGCCACCCCCTTTGTCCCAGAAATCACACTTTTACTGTCTCCCGTACTTAAGGACTCTGTGAAATCAGGTAGTACCTTCAGGAGAAAAGTTGCAAATTTGCAGATACTTTGGGTCTTTGTTTTGTGGTGCTGGGGATTAAGTCCTGGTGTACTAGGAAGTGCTTTCCCACTAAGCTAAGTCTCTGACCACTGATAGACTCTTGTTTCACTTCGGTGTTCTGTTTGTTACTATTATTATTGTTGTATTATTAATTGGTTGGATTGGTTCTTTCATTTGTTTTTTGATGCCTTAAATTTTGTTCATTGCTTTTAAGTTACAGACTTTGGGGCAGTCATGGTATTCTACCACTGGGGGAAACCAGTCCCCGTCCCCCTGTCGTCCCCCCCCCCCCAAAGCATTCCATTCTAGTACTTAAGACTTTATTTTTAGAATAGTTCTAGATTTTCAGATAAGTTGGGAAAGTAGAAAGCACCCATATATATATCCTTCATTTAGTTTCCTCTGTTATTAATATTTTACGTTAGTATGATACACTAAGTACAATTATAAGGCCATTTAATTATAAAAATTCCATTGTTTATTCAGATTGCCTAAGAGTTTTCTAAACATTCTCTTCTGCTACAGGATTACATTCTTACTAATCACATTACATTTGGCTGTCATGCTTCCTTATGTCCTTGGCTATGGCAGTTTCTCATACTTAAATTTTTGAAAGATGTTTTAAATTAAAACAGAATTATCACTTTTCCTCCTTCCAGCCCCTCCCAGGTATCCTCCTTTGAATCTCTCCATGCCCCCCACATACACACAAGTATGTATGTACATGAATGCACAAATATGTATGTATGTGTGTATAATACAGCTTGCTGAGTCTTACATTGTTGTCTGTATATATTATATGGTTTCAAGGCTGACCATTTTGCATTGGACAAGCAGTAAGGAGGCTCATCCCTGGGAGAGGCAAATTCTAGCAATCGTTAGTTGCCTGTAGTTCTTCGTCTACGGGTGGGACCCCTTAAAATTTCCCCCCTTCCATATTAATATGTCCCTTAATATTACAATTATTCCTGTCTTGTTTTCATAGCCATTTCTAGGAGAGACTGTTTGACAGCACACTTCCTGGGGTTCTGCTCTCACAGTCTTGCTGCAACCCCATCTTCTTAGATGTTCACTGTACTGCAGATTGTCCATTGAACCTGGCCTTCCCGTGGTCTGTTGACCTCTGTGTTGTGTCCAGATGTGGTTTCCGGGATGGTCTCCATTCACTGTAAGGAGAGGTCTCTTTAATGAGGAATGGCAGCTGCCCTTGTCTGTGGCTATAAGGAGGAGATTTAAAATTTGTACTAAGAAATTATGCTGGTCCAGCAAAGTGGTTAGAGTAGGTTCTTTTCTAAGATCCATGACCTCGCTAGCCCCTGGAATTGGGCTGGGTTTCCAGTACCAGACATGATTTCCCCCTGTTAAGTAAGCTAGTTAACTCTGCCATTTCTAATGCAGTAGAAAACCTTTTTTTCCCCTTCCTCTTCAGGGTTGGGAGGTGGTGAGGTTTTGAGGCAAGGTGTCTGTCACTGTGTAGCCTAGTCTGGCCTGGAACTTGAGATCTATTTGACTCAGCCTTCCAAGTGCTTGGATTACAGGTGTGTGCCACCATACCCAGCAAATATTAACAGAAGAATTTAGGAAATGGTTCAATCTTCAGCGGCTCACAGAATCTGTGGGTGATGAAGTAAATGTCAGAGTTAGTATACTTTAAAGTACAAACACTGAAATAGCCAACTTAAAGTGGCTCAAACAATATATATATATATGGCATGCTGACCTCCAATGCCAAGGAGATCTGACCATTGTAAGACCACTAGGCCTTTAGCCTTAACAAACAGTGATGCTGTCACATCATTTGCATACCTTTCTTCTATACTAGCTCTTAGAGCGTTGATTTCTGCTTTTGTATTCTTTACCTCAGGTTGTGACTCTTGTATAACCTTGTCCAGTGAAGGAGTGATTTTTCTCTATTATTTTTTGTTTGTTTGTTTGTTTGTTTAGAAAGGGTGTCTTTCAGGCTGGAGAGATTGTTTAGAGGTTAAGAGCACTGACTGCTCTTCCAGAGGTCCTGAATTCAATTCCCAGCAACCACATGGTGGCTCACAACCACCAGTAATGAGACCTGGTGCCCTCTTCTGGCCTGCAAAGACACATGCAGGCAGAATACTGTATACATAATAAATAAATAATTTTTTTTTTTAAAGAAACTGTAGAAATGATATCTTTCATAAAATTCTCCAACCAGATGTCTCCTTGGCCTAAATAAATCATGACTGTTCCTGGTTTTGGAAGCTTTAAAACAAAATTTTTAAGTCTCTTGAGGTGGCATGCAGTATTATTTGCAAGAAAGATGGCTGAAAGGAATGGTTGCTTGTTAGGTTGAAACAGGTTTTATTTGTAGCAGATTTAGGAACATGTCCTTCTTGCTGGGGAAGGGGGTGGTTAATATGAATGAGGAGGAGTCTATGAAAGAAAGGATGGAGAGGAAATCCACCTCCCAGAGGTTCACAGCCAGCTTCAGCTTAGGACAGTGTGTTATTGGACAAGATAGAGCATTACTGGTGTGGCATACCAACTGCTGAGCACTGAGCGAGTGAACCAGAGGACAGTGAGCTGAAAGAAATGGATGCAGGGAAGGGGAAGTACTAGAAGGTAAAGAATGAATTAGGGAGAGAGGTTTTGAAAAAACCCTAGGGCCTGTGGGTCATACAGTAGAATTTAGTGAGCTGAGGAGTCACTTTGGTTCCAGGTCTGGATGAGTCTCGTTATAACTATTGTTCTTGCCAGATCTTAATGGCTTCTTGTGAAGCACCCTGGAAAGCTTGCTCAGCCTGTAGTACTGAAATGACATTTCCAGGAGACTTTGTTGCAGCAGGTGGTAAGCTCCTTTTGAGATCAGCACTTTGACCACAGACCTAAGTGACAGTTCTACAATGTGTTCTAGTTGGATCCTAGAGCACACTAGGCCTATGTGACCCTGTAAAACCTGCTTCTCCCTAATGTTATCCTAAGCTTTGCTTTTGCTTTACCATTTCTGTATACTGTCCTGATTTTTTTTTTTTTAAAGCAGTATGGACTATCCCCCCTCCCCCCCACAATTGATAAAAATTGTCTTTCTCTTTAATTTTTCCTTCTGGGAAGGAAGAGGAGGCTGCCAAATGGGCCCGGGAAGAGGAGGAAGCCCAGCGTCGACTGGAAGAGAACCGGCTGCGCATGGAAGAGGAGGCAGCCAGGCTTCGGCACGAGGAAGAGGAGCGCAAACGGAAGGAGCTGGAGCTGCAGCGGCAGAAGGAGCTGATGCGCCAGAGGCAACAGCAGCAAGAGGCTCTTCGAAGGCTGCAGCAGCAGCAGCAGCAACAACAGCTGGCACAGATGAAGGTAGAGTCCTAGACACATGAGGAGCCACTTGTGTTAAATATCGTGTGGGCTGTTTGCCTTCGTCGAGTGCGTGCGTGGTGTGTGTGTGTGTGTGTGTGTGTGTGTGTGTGTGTGTGTGTGTGTTGAAATGAAAGGCACACACATGATAAGGATAGGACATGCAGGGGCACAGGCACAAAGAGTTCAGTCTGCTTGGTGTTTTTGAGTGGGGTTCTGTAGATGTAACCGTCTTGTTAAATAAGAAACACAGAGCCAATTGCAGAGTGAATAGCCAAGGGGTCAGAGCAATAGCTGAGAGCTGAGAACCTTACCCTTCACTGCTGCTCTGTCTTTCCTTTCCACAAGAGAGCTACTTCCTGTGTCCTGTCTTTTATATAGACTTTCTGTTCTGCCTTCTCATTGGTTGTAAACCCAGCCACATGACTTCCTCATCACTGCCTGTCTGTACAGGACCTCCAGGTCTTCTATGGTTGGTATTAAAATTAAAGGCATGTGTTGCCATGCTGGCTGTATCCTTGAACACACAGAGATCCTGCCTAGCTCTGCCTCCCAAGTGCTGGGATTAACGCGTGCCCCACCACCACCCAGCTTCTGCTATGGCTTGCTCTGACCCCAAGGCAACTTTATTAATATACAAATAAATCACATTTCAGTACAAATAAAATAACACTCTAGGGTTCCATGTCAATTGAAGTGCCTCCTCTTTACAATTTCGGCACTGCTGACAGGAAAATCAAAGAGAAGAAAGTGCTCCACAACATTTGAGGGCAGCAGGCCTGACAGCATCCTGCTTTCTGAGTGGGACCCACAACACAGCATTCAAACACAGTTACCTTTGGAGTCTTATTAAAAATTGGTTGAAGACAGGCCAAAGATGGAGGCACAAACCTTTAATCCCAGAACTCAGGTGACGGAGGAAGGCAGATCTCTTGAGTTAGGTCATCATGGTTTACATAGCACGTTCTAGGCCAGCTAGGGCTTCACGACCCACTCCCCCTCATTTTTTTTTTTTTTTTTTAAAGTGTATGGAGGTAGAAGATTCAAAATACTGTTTGAGGTTGAAAATTAATACTAAGAGTCTGCTAAAAAGGATGGTGAGGATGAATAGGAAGGGCCAGTGGGAAAGAACTGCTTTGATACAGTTGGCAAGCCTGAATTTGTTGTTTGTCCAGATCTGAAAATCACGGGTAGAAGCTGGGATATGGCAGAGCATGGGTTGAGGACTGATCATGGAATCAAGTAGATGGAAAGGTTAAGAGGACCTTGGTAGGATGCTCTACAAATGTCATGTTGAACCAGAAGTTAAGTTTAGTCTCCCTTGTCTTCAAGGAACTCCCAGGCTAAGATGTGAGGGAACTTGGAATCCAGTGTAGAGCAGAGAAGAGGAGGTGCCATTAGTAAGACGGTAGTTCTCAGGGATGTCACCTGGATCTGTAAGACATGCAAGCTTGGGTCTAAATAAACTCTTCAAGGGACTCTGATATTGGTAAAATAGGAGTCACCATCCCTCCAGGCTACTTCCTGAGATAAGTCAGCTTCCAGTCTTTTTTCAGAGCTGAGGACCAAACCCAGGACCTTGCGCTTGCTAGGCAAGCGCTCTACCACTGAGCTAAATCCCCAACCCCCAAACCAGTTTTTAAGGGGATAGAAAGATCTTTCAAGTTAAACAGTTTGTTTTGCGGATGAGGTTTATGAGAGAGAGGCATTGCAGTGAGCAAGGTTTGAAGGTTAGAGACACTCCAGAATCTGAAGTGGAAATATTGAAAGCTGGAGAGATGACTCGGGGGTTAAGAGTGCTTGCTTGCTACTTTTCCAGAGGATTCCCATTGACTACATTACATGGCTCCCAGGCATCTATTAACTCCAGCTCCAGAGAATCCTGTGCCTTTGTCCGGCCTCTGCTAGTGCCTGTACTCACGTGCACACAATCCACACATAGCCATACACATATACATAATTTAAAAATACATCTATAAAAATTTATTTTTATTTTATGTACATTTGTGTTTTGCCTTCATTTATGTCTGTGTAAGGGTGTCAGGTCCCCTGGAACAGGAGTTACAGACAGTTGTGAGCTGCCATGTGGGTGCTGGAAATTAAACCCAGGTCCTCTGAAAAAGCACCTAGTAAGCCATCTCTTCAGCCTTCTAAGATAAATCTTTAAAAAGTAAATTTTAAAGCTTGTCCAGACTATGAGGAATGAGATGAGTATGGACAGGGTCCCTAACGTCCTTAGTAGATACACTCTGTAAAGGATTAGAACTTAAGGTTTGTAGAACATGGGATAGCACTCTGGGGTTTGCGGGAGAGCTAAATGGAAGATGAACTTGAAGGAAACAGAACTGTGGTTATCAGATGAGCAATTAGACAAGGGACAGAGTCCTAATTGAAGCCTGTTTGGTTTGGAAGATTGGGAAGGAGGAGTTGGCAATACCATTAATTACTGTACTTCCATTCTTAGGTACCATACCAACAATTTCCATATGTTATATCACTTCTTCAGCGTGTTTTCTCACAAAGCTTAGATATTGATAACCTGTATTTTACTAAAAAAGAAGAATATTCAGAAACTGAGTTTCTTGTTGAGCCAACCAAGAGTTGGTAGCAGAGCCATGCAAAGTTTGTCCAAAGACCTTTAAAATGATTTGAAATTATAATTTAATTAATTTAAAAAGAGCAAAGAATTCTCTTTAGAAAACCAGGCTTTGAAAACTCGGGTCTTCAGGACCACATGTTTGTATTCTATTTTGCTCATTAATGTAAAGGATGGATAAAGCCCCCCCACCACCACCAGCAGCTTATTAATTTTCATGACTAGAACAAGGGCTAGGGCTACATGGGAGCCTAGTTGTTAGCAGGACACAGGATGAAGACTGCCTGCCTCTGCCTAGAAATCTTGGGCTTCAGTTCACTCACTAGGTCCTTACATCATGTCCTTTGTGGCCTTTATGGATTAAAAATCTTGTTGTTTCGGTTTTTTCGAGACATGGCCTCTCTGTGTGGCCTTGTCTGTCCTAGAACACTGAAGACCAGCCTGGCCTTGAACTCACAGAGATCTGCCTGCCTTTGCCTTCCAAGTAACTCTTTGTTACTGCTTTTGATTTTGACTCTATTATTAGTTGTGTTGATGCTTGATGTAACAGATTTTCACCCAAATGGGAGAAGCAAGCATTATACATATATGTATTTTTTAGTTGTTTTAAAATAAACACAGGCTGGGAGAAATGAGCAAAAGAAGCAAGCCAACTGAGAGAATAGTGTGGAAAAAGAATTTTTAAATGAATACTGTAAAGGTGAGGAAAAATGGAGGCTCAGACCATAAATGTTGTTATTCTTCCTTGTTTGCTGATGCTTTCCCATCTGTCATGTGTTTGTTGTTGTTTTAGCTTCCCTCTTCTTCAACGTGGGGTCAGCAGTCCAGTACAGCACCGTGTCAGTCCCAGGCCACACTGTCATTGGCTGAGATCCAGAAGCTGGAGGAAGAACGGGAGCGGCAGCTCCGAGAAGAGGTGAGCAGGAAGAGCAGCCTGGTCCATACTCCAGGCAGCTCAGTGTGCACTGCGGCTGATGGCTCTTGATGATGGGTACTGTCAGGAGTGCTGTGTGCCTGAATTTGACCCATTGTTACCAAACCCTGCAGCCTGCAGTTTGGACCCTTTGGTATAAATGAAGGATTTAATAGGAGTAACAATTAAGATAGGGTGACATAATTGTTTTCTGGAACTTTCTACTGTGGCTTTTCAGCTTTTATTTAATTCATAAATAAAAGTAATAGCCTTACACCTGTGTACATACAGACAGCACTAATAAACTCAGTGGGTTGTTTAAAAAAAGAGAGAGATGAGTGATCATGGGTGGTGGAAGGTAGATATTACCAAAATACATTGTATGTATGTATGACATTCTCAAAGAATAATGAAAAATACTATTTAAGAAATAGAGTTTGTTGAGAATTGTGTGTAAGTTTTGCCCACCCTGTCTTAATTCCTTTTTCTGTTTTCATGTTCAACCACCCTTGACAGAAATAACTTAATGGAGAAAGGGAGTCACGGCAGCAGGCACTTGAAGTGGCTGGTCACATTGCACCCACAGGAGAGGGGGTTGTGCACATGCTAAAGCTCAGTTCCTTCAGTCCATTGTACATCCCATGGTCCTACTTAGGGAATGGTGCTGCCCACAGTGGGCATATCTTCTCATCTGAGCCAGTTTAATCAAGATAATCTTCCACAACCCAGAGATTGATTGTCAGTTTGGTATTAGATCATGTCAAGTTGACAGTTAACACTAATTATCACACACCCACTTGTGAATTTGTAGTTTTGAATGCAGGAGACATTCTTCTGTAAAGGATATTGGGTCTTCTGACTAGCCCAGAAAAACCTGTAATATGACAAAAATAGCATCTCTACTTTTAACTCTAAATCACCAAGTTCATTATAGGATAGGAAGGGTACAAGAATAGTGAGAAGAAGTTGGAGAGGATAGTTTTTGATGGAGAGAAGATTATTAATTCACAAGGGCTGCTGTTAGTTGTCTTGTTCATTGATTGATTCAGCATCTGTTTACTCATTCATAGTCTGGAAGTGCAGCCGGGTATAAAACTGATGAAATGCTCTGCCCTCTAGCTAAGGCGAGATGGGCCACAAAAATTAAGTAAACAATTGGTGCTTTAGAGGGTGGGAAGTGTCAGAGAAAGAGAATTGCTAGCAGGAAGGGAAGGGGAGCGGGCATGGAAGTTGTGAGTGGCTAGGGATGGAACTGTAGATTGTCCATGCTTAAGTAGTGTGCCCTTTGAAGGCCTTTAGATGGATGAGGTAGTGTGGCCGTCCTGAAGAACAGGCTTTATGTAGCTAGCACTTGAGGCAGAACAGTTAGTTTGTTGGAGAATGTATGCTGTCATGTTTACATCTGGTTTGTGCCAGTTACTGAACCAGGCAGCTGCAGGTACACTGAGAGAGATGGTGTGTGTGTGTGTGTGTGTGTGTGCAGTATGTGTGTACAGTGTGTACTCTGTCCATCATCTATCTATAATTACATACATATTTGGCATATACGTATATTCTAAATAGTAAACATCATCCAGTAGGTTAAAGCATTTCTGTACCTTAAAATTGCTTTCTCACTTTAATGTAAAAACAAAAGAAAAGATAAAACTTTATTCCTGGGATTACCTTTCTCCAAAAGGTTATCAAATAGGTGTCTCAGAGCAGAGTATTTGTTTTCAAAGCTAGGGACTGGAATGGTTTTAGTCTCTGTTTAGTGAAAAGTGACTGTGAACAAGAATCAGAGTCCCTCTAGGCCCCTGTGCATACTAAGAAGGCATCCTGTTGCTGAGCTACAGGCCAGCCAGACTCTTTCTGCCTCCAGCCCCGCTTCCCAAAAGTCAGTATCTCGCTTTGTGTTCGTTTGATTCATGTTCTTGGAGCCTTTTATTCTCCCTGTCCCTCACAGAGCATGAGATGCTGTTCTTCGCTTGTTTGTCACATGGAGAAACCCGAGATAATGTTCCTTATTTTGTCTTTCCTGGAGCGCCCTGCCTGGGACTCTAACCTGTTCAGTTTGGACATGCTCAGTGTTGTGCAGCTCTTGATCTTTTTTTTCTGTAGTTCCTGTCAATTGCATGATTGCCCTAGATAGATGTTGATTTCTCCTTTTTCCATCTTTCTTTGTATCGTTATTGGTGGGCACATTTCCTCAGTTTTCTCTTTTAGTTCTTCTGTTGAACATTAGCTTATACTATCTTGTTTTAAATTTCTGAGTTCTTTGGGTTTTGTAATATATAGCCTTCTATTCTTATTTTAGTGATTGCATCATTAACTCTCTAGGGCAGTGGTTCTCAACCTTCCTAATGTTTCGACTTTTTAATACAGTTCCTCATGTGGTGATCCTCTAACCATAAAATTATTTCCGTTGCTACTTTATAACTGTAGTTTTGCTAGTGTTAGGGATCATGATGTAAATATCTGGTGTGCAGCAGGCTATCTGATAGGTGACCCCTGTGGAAAGGTTGTTTGTGTCAAACAACCCTCGAGGCGGCTGAGGCCTCTATGTTGAGAACTGCTGCTGTAGGGATATTATTTGCTGATAGCTCAAAACAGAACAACACAAACAAAGCAGTTCAGAGCTAGAGAGGTGGCTTAACAGTTAAGAGCGCTTGCTGCTCTTGCAGAGGCCCCAGGTTCAGTCCCCAGCACCCCATGGAGGCTCACAACCACCTGTGACTCCAGTTCTCGGGAATCCAGTCCCTTCAGGTACAAATACATACATGCAGGAAACATATTCACACGTGTTAATTAATTTTTCAGAAGACAACCCCTAGCTGAGCAGTAGTGATGCACGCCTTTAATCCTAGCACTCTGGAGGCAGAGACAGGCAGATCTCTTGAGTTCAAGGCTAGCCTGTTCTATGGAGTGAGTTCCAGGACAGCCAAGGCTATACAAAGAAACCCTATTGTTTCTTGTGTGTTTTTTTAAATTTTTATTTCTTTTATTTTATGTGTTTATTTCGGTGCCTGGCTTTTATCTCAGAAGCATATGCTAAATGTTTAGCAATTTTGGGCTATTTGTTAAGGGTCTCAAAAGCTCATCAAAGGCTCTACTCTAGGCGCCCCTTTGGTGCTAGTGGTTATTCTCTGGGCTGTTTTGCTGTGGAGCATGCCTCTCACCTGTTGGTGTTCACTCAGTATTCACTGCTAGTCAGTTAACTGTAGAACAGTCTGTTCATCTGTGTTGGTCTTTCCAGGTGGAAACCTTGTTTTCTGCTTGGATGAAAGACAGTCGCTCAAGTGAACAGGGCAAAGGAGGCGGTTCAGGGCCTAAGTCCTGAGATGCACATAAGCACCTACAGTTCCTGTGCTTCCTTCATTTAGTTTTTCAGTTATGCTACTCTGGTAACTAATAATCTGCTTTCCAGATTATTAATCTTTAGATCCAGATACTTATTTTTGTTTGTGCACGGAAAGATCAAAGGACAACATCAGATCAGGTGCTTTGTGTGCTTTTTTGGTTTTTATTTTGTTTTTATAGAGATAGAGTATCTCACAGCTTGCAGCTTACCAAGTAGGCTGGACTAGTTGGCCAGTGACACCCAAGGTTCTTGCGTCTCCACCTCTGCAGTGCTGAGATTGTAGGTGTCTGCCACCTTGGCTCTTTCACATGGGATTCAGGGACTGAGCTCAGTGTCCTCAAGTTTGCAGAGCAAACACTTCACTGACTTAGCTGTCTTTCCTAGCCCTACTTTCTGTATTTAAAAATCATTTCTGCTTTTGTTGTCCTTTGCTGGTTTATGCTTTTAAAGAAGTGTCTGTAGCTGAGCATGTGGTGAACACCTGCAGTCTCTGTCTTAGGAAGCTGTGGAGGGAGGTCTTGAGTTTTAGACCTAATTGCGCCCTGTATAGTGAAACCCCATGTCAAAACCACACAAAAATAAACCCACAATAAGTTGATCCTTTTATTTTGGTGGTGCTTTGGGAAGTAAACATTTATTTCATTGCTGTGCTTAACCAAAAAGACTTCATCATTTGTAAGAAGTAATTCTCTGTTTAGTCTCTTGATTTCCCCCTCCAGTACCACTTGCAATTTCCATCTTAATTTAGCCAAAGAATTAACTCCATTGGGTTTTGTTTAGCTGTTGTGTGTTATATCCTGTAGTGGCCTGATGCTTGTAACTAATGAAAACCAAACCCTGAGTTGGCTGTCCTTATTTAACAGCAAAGGCGTCAGCAGAGGGAATTGATGAAAGCTCTCCAGCAGCAGCAGCAACAGCAGCAGCAGCAGAAACTCTCAGGTTGGGGCAATGTCAGCAAACCCCCAGGTACCACCAAGTCTCTTCTAGAGATCCAGCAGGAAGAGGCCAGGCAGATGCAGCAGCAGCAACAGCAGCAGCAACAGCAGCACCAGCAAACAAACAGAGCCCGGAACAGCACAGTGAGTTCCTTTCCTGAATGCAGTCGTGGACACTGCTTTTTGTTTATCTTTTTAAACTATCTTTTTAATGTTAACCAAAAATTATTTATTTATTTATTTATTTATTTATTTTGTCTTTTTAACAGCATTCCAACCTGCACACCAGCATTGGGAATTCTGTATGGGGCTCTATAAACACGGGTCCTCCTAACCAGTGGGCGTCTGATCTAGTCAGTAGTATCTGGAGTAATGCAGACACTAAAAACTCCAACATGGGGTTTTGGGATGATGCAGTGAAAGAGGTGGGACCTAGAAATTCAACAAATAAAAATAAAAACAACGCCAGTCTCAGGTAGGGCTTGTAATGATTACACCTGTGTACCTTGATTGGTGGGAGGTGAGGGCAGTAGAAGGGATGTTAGATACAGTGTTGATTTATAGTTTCATCTGTGCCCAGGCATGTAAATCACAATTGTGATGATTGCTCTCTACCCAGTGAAACATACGTGATTGTTCCTTGGGCTTGTCCTGCTGCTGAGCACTTAACCCCTTGCCTACTACATGGTGACTGCCTGATAATCATAAGACTAGAATATTTTTGTTGTTAACATTTCTCCAATGTTTTCTCTAGGTAACTTAGAGTTTTTTGTTATTTTGTATTTTTAAATTATATTTATACTAGAGTGAGCATTCTAAAAAACCTTCTGTAATGGCCTTAAATTTCCTATGTAACCAATTAGCTCTATTTCATCTTCATCTTTCTTTCCTCAGTAGCCAGTGTTGTTGAATGAGCATGGGTTTGTTGTTATATTCATGAACTCAGATCCCAGCACTGCCACTTCGTAGCTGTGTGACCTTGGCCACAGAGAACCTCTTTTGGGCCTCAGTTCCCTCATCGGTAAAATGAAGATAATAACTTCGTGAGTGTAGTTGTAAGGAGTAAACAAGTATACCTGAAATAGTGAATATGTGCCTGGCATATAGTGAGTACTTAATCCATGGTAGTGTGGTCAGTCTTTCTGGTTGAAGACTTCAAGAAAGGAAACACATCCCTTAGTGAGCTTCTTTGCCAGGCACTGTTCTGCTCCAGGCCTTTCTGAGATTGTCTTCATTCCTTACTCTAATCCAGAGAAGTGTCGGCACCATTTTGCATATGAGGAAACTGAGGCTTAGTAAATTGAACAGCTTATCTAAGAACATGTAGGAAGAATTTCATCATTTTCTCAAAAGAGAAGTCCTATAAACTAGGGTATTAGCTGAGGCTAGTTTTTCAGGAAGTGTCCATCAAAATACTTGACTTTTTTTTTTTTCTTTCGTATAGAACTAAGAATTGGCTTACTGGACAGCTCTCCGGTGTTGCCTAGGCAGTATTTATGGTATTGTAGTATGATCGCCTAGTAACAGTTTCTGGGACTATAATGTCGCCCTATTGTTTTGCTCTAGTAAATCTGTAGGTGTGTCTAACCGGCAAAGTAAGAAAGTAGAGGAAGAAGAAAAGTTGCTGAAGCTCTTTCAGGGAGTAAACAAAGCCCAAGATGGATTCTCCCAGTGGTGTGAGCAGATGCTTCATGCCCTTAATACGGCAAATAACTTGGATGGTAAGAATTGGGGAGGGAATCCCAGCATGTGGATTGACAGAGCAGGACCTACAAAGAGGTTGGCAGGTTGCAACAGTGAGCCAAAATATAGAAGATGAAATCTGTGGGGGCCAAGTCCCACACCCTCCATTAAAACTTGACTCCCATAGTATTACGTACGAAAAAAGTCCTGTAAAACTATGCTCACATAGATTATGTGCAGTTCCAAAAATTAAATGCCAGCTCAGGCTGCCTTAATGATGTACGGGACAAAGGACATCATAGTTTTTCATTAACCCTTTTTATGGAAAACATTTCCAGCTACGTTATCATTTCTAAGAAAAAGTTAAATGTCATAGTCAGGAGCAAGGTCAGCCTGGCCAGTAGAGTACTAAAGCCAAATGACATTGTTACCTTTCTGCTTTGGGAGGTGATGGAAATTGTGATAGAGTAAATAGACTTGCTTTGTTTGGCCTGAGACTGTACAAAAGTAAAGGTTTCAGCACAATTTCAAAAAAGCATGGTTGTAAACAAACTGTTTACAGAGAGCTAGCTCCTTAGATGGAAGTGAATCCCCTTCTCACCCCTAGATAGCCAACAGTGACTGTTGATCATACTGTATGTAGAAGGGATTGCCTTAGCTGATGACCAAGGTGATAACTGGCCTAATGCCAGCAGTCTTTAACCCTGAACAGTCAAGAATTGGCAGCCTCCTTTGCAGCATTGTAACGTTACCTAAGAGCCAGAAGGCCTTCAGAGAAAGGCAGAGTCCATAGTGGTCACGGCTGCCATCCATTAAGCACCTACCATGTGCTAGGCACTAGCTGGGCTAGCACAGTGTTATCCCAGTTATTCATTCTTTTCAGTGAATTTTGAAGATACCTTTACAAGGTAGGTGGTATTATCCCCATTTTATAAATTAGGAAACAGAGGCTCAGAATAATGGTTAAGTGATTCATCAAGGTCACACAGCCAACAAGCTTCAGAAACGAATTTTAAACCCATGCCTGTCTAACTCTGGTGTTTGTGCTTTTTTTTTCCCCTGAAACCACACAATTTGTATTTTCCACTTGATGCTTTCTAAAACACGTAATACCCTAGTTAATTACAAGTTTCAGATGATATATCTGTATCTTTAATAACTGTCATGGTAGCTGGTGTCTATTATAGCAATTAATAAATTGAATTAAAGGAAAGAAGGAATGAATGCCCACATTGCTTTAGGCTTGGTCTTTAGTGAAGTTCGGCATACGTGGTGTGTCTGTCTGACACTGCTGTTTGCATAAGTCAGCACTGTGACGAGCCTCTTTCATCTGTGCTAGGCAGGATGTCTACCACAGAAGCCGCATAGCTTTCCCGTTCCTGTTGACGCTGTGCCCGTGTGGTGATAGACTAAAACTTGAGGTCTGTTCTTTATGCATGTGTTTATTTTGTTACTGTCTGAGGTCCTCTCCCTCTTGTATTGCAGTTCCCACGTTTGTTTCTTTCTTGAAAGAAGTGGAATCTCCTTATGAAGTCCACGACTATATCAGGGCCTATTTAGGAGATACTTCTGAGGCCAAGGAGTTTGCCAAGCAGTTCCTTGAGCGCCGTGCCAAACAGAAAGCCAACCAGCAGCGTCAGCAGCAGCAGCAGCAGCAGCAGCAGCAGCAGCAGCAGGTATTAAGTGGCACAGTGTGTGCAGTACATGTGAACAGGAGTGCCTATAAATGTTGAGTAGCCAGAGAAATTAAAAGGAATATTTTGTTTTTATGCATCCATGACCAAAACTTTTCAAAATTATGTGGTCTTCATCTTTTTGAAGTGCTTGTCTGTAAATGTCCCAGACAGAGTGTCTAAGGTATCCTGGTCTGTTTTCCTGATTCATATATATGTTTTATTCAGACTGCAGATCCCAACATGACCCATAAATCTGTTTTTAAAACTTGGCATCTCCTGAATTCCACAGTGTTACTCTCTATGGGACATTTCACATGCTGTTGATGACAGGTGTTTCACATGCTGTGAAGGGAGTGTGAAGAGTGAGTTGTTCTTTGTTGCAGCTCTGTTCTATAACAGTATGCTGCCACCCTTTAATATAGTTCCTCAGGTTGTGGTCACCCCCAACCATAAAACTATTTTTGTTAATACTTCACAACTGTAATTTTGCTTCTGCTGTGAATCGTAATGTAAATATTTGATAGGCAACTCCAGTGAAAGGGTCGTTTGACAGTCCTCCCCCAAAGGGGTTGTGACCTACAGGTTGAGAACCAGGTTTGAGAGACTAGGAAATTAAGGAAACAGTCATTACCTCTACTGATTATGCTGTGTTGAGTTCTGTGAGCTTCTCATGTACAGCATCTTATGGGCACATAATTTTGTCTTCGTATTTGTTTAGAGGTGTTCTTTATGTGTTGATTGATTAACATTGATCCTCTCCAGTACAGCTGTCATTGTCACTCATACAGAACTCACCTGCACATTGTCTTCTCCCCGAGATGTGCAGTCTTCAGTGCTCAGGAGCGTCTGATGGCACCTGAGCACTGCAGTAGTGAAATCTCTCTCAAGAAACACAAGGGTGACTAACCAGAGAAAACACCTGCCTAACTAACACCTGTGAACCAAAGTAGGCAGGTGGATGATCCCTTGTCCCTCTTTAGTTGAAGGCATGTACCTTGGGTGTTAAAGTTCGTTTTACCTCTCTGAGCATATGTGTGCTCAGAGTGACCATAAAAAAACAAAACTTTAACAATTTAACACACTTTAACAATTCATTGAAATTCACAAATATAGGGTTTTTGAGGCTTGATAGTTAACATTTTCTGAAAGACAAGTTGGCAGTGTTGATAAAGAGCCATAAAAATACTCATATTCTCCTAGAGATGATAACTGGTATAGATCATTTCTGGAGATGTGGAAGATACATTGTAGCATAAAGTACTTAAGATCTAACTCTGTAGAGCAGAGGTAAATTAAGAGAGCATGGCAGGTGTCCATACCAGAGCACAGTAGAGCAGATGTCTCAGGGCATTGCAGGAGCATGTGGTGTGAAGTAGTGTGGGAAACACTGCACCTGTGGGGGGGGGTCTCCTCTGGGCTACAACAGCAAGGAAATGCCCCCCATCATATGTGCCCATGGACCTAGGCATGCTCTTCCACAATGCTCTCTCTACTCTGCCCTCAGGGCTACCACCTGATCTTTGAACTGGCTTCTGAAGTAAGTTTCTCTAATAAAGGCAACAGTAAGAACAAAGGATTAGTGTACTGTTTTATATCCTAACCCGTTGGCAGAAGTATGTAACGCAGCCTGGGAGGCCAGCTCCCGGACTGCACCCAGGGTAGCCAAAAGAATGCCTCAGAGTAGCAAAGGCTTAGGAAAAATTCTTTTCTATCTGAAGGGTAAATAAGGAAACACTCTTTCTGATGATAAGTTTCTCTTACTTCATCTTAAAAAATCATCTCTGAAAGTCTGTCTCCACATGGTTAGTTGCCTTCTTTACACACAGCTATATATCTCTCTTTACATCTCTCTCCTGTAGTCACACATCTCTATACAGTGCATCTCTTTTCTATACAGCTTAATTTTCCTTGTCTCCACACGATTACAAATCTCCACGTATTCTCCATACAGTTACATTCTCCACATCTCTACAATTTTTCCTCCATTCAGCTACATCTTTTTACACTTCTTTCTCCTTTCTCCTTCAACATACATCTCTCAGCTCTGAATTCAGCTACATTCCTCTTTCATTGCGTGTACACGCACACATGCGCGCGCGCACGCACACACACACACACACACACACACACACACACACACACACGCACACACCTTAGCAACCAAACTATAGACAATTATATGATACATTTTCAGGGTCTGACCCATTCTCATAACACATAAGTCACACAATTTCTCTTAGGCTAGGGAGGTTGTGTTGACGAGCATGGTGAGTAAAGTGACACGTAGTTCTTACGTGGTCAAAGTTCCCAGATAGAAAGTGGCATTGAAATCCAGGACTTAACAGTAACAGTTGGTTTGCTGAACCTTGAGTGGTAGGGGTACATGCAGAAAGAGAATTACTGCAGGGAGTTTTGTCTACCAAAGTTGCTTCAAGTCTGACCTTGATTCAGCAGTAAACACCTGGGAACGTGTCCTTGTGTATTCTCTGCAGGGGCAGCTAGTCGGTTTGAATTTGTTCTGAAGCCTAAAATTAGCTGTCTTTGTGACTGAGAATACTATTACTTTCCTATGTCAGTTATGAAAAATATCCTAGTATGATTTCTGTTTATCAAAATTATACAGCTTAAGCAGAAATCATCTTCCTGACCATCCATAGCTACAAGTGTCCCAACAGATGCAATATGTACATGAGATAAACACACAAGCGGTAGGGAACACCCATAGCAGTTTTGAGGAAAGAAGTGTAGTTGCACATGAGAAAAACTGCAGGCAGAAGCAACAGTCATTTACAGTCACCATGCGGGGCTCCCCATCAGAATTATTTGTCTGGTGGGTCGGCCTGTTTAATACTAGTTGTCACCTGCTGTATACTCCCACAGCCTCTGGTAAAGCCATTGCAACTAGCAGCTCTCAGCAAGTACAGAGGCAATATTTTGGTAACAAATCCCTTCTGGGATTGCTATATGAATAACATACATGACTTTAGCCTTTAGTGGTACACTGCCAGCTGGTTCTTACCTTGTCCTCTGACCTGAATACTAGAAAACAAAGATACTTTGTGCCCTGAGTCCAGTCAGGTGCATGTATTGTCATCGTGTTGAGGCCTGTTGAGGTCAGCTGCTGTGTGTTTCATTTCTTACTGGCTGACACAGACACTGTATCTGCTAGAACACTTAGGACAACCGTTCTGGTATGGCCTGAGTGAAAGCTGGGGTTCCTGGAGGGACTTTAGAGACCTCAGGCGTCAAGTGGGGTGTTGAAATGAGGACAGGTAGTTCAGTGGCTGGCTGTCTGTCAGCTTCTGTATTGCCAGCACTGGTTTGGGCTTTTTTTTCCTTAAGATTTATTTTTAAAATAACTTTAAATTATGGATTCCTGTGTGTCAGTGAGTACGTGCACATGAATGCAGGTCAAAGCATGAGATACCCCTGGAGCTGGAGTTACAGGCAGTTGTAAGCTGTCTGATGTGGCTGCCAGGAATCAGACTAAGGGCCTTTACAGGAACAGTGTGAACTCTTAACCGCTGAGCTGCCTCTCCAGCCTGGCTTGGTTTGTTTGCGTGTGCACTTGCACATGCACTTTCGCACGCAGGCACGCATATGTGCCGTGATGGACCGGTGGAAGTCAGAAGTGCTTTGGGAGTTGGTTCTCTCCTTCCACCAGGTTCTGGGGATGAACTCAAGCCATCAGACTTTTGTGGCAAGCATTTTTGCCCTGTGAGCTCTTACGAGGATTTTTTTAAAAAAGATGAATTTATTTATTATGTACAGTGTTCTGCCTGCATGTGTCCCTGCAGGCCAGAAGAGGGCACCAGATCTCATTACAGATGGTTGGGAGTCCCATGTGGTTGCTGGGAATTGAACTCAGGACCTCTGGAAGAACAGCCAGATGCTCTTAACCTCTGAGCCATCTCTCCAGCCCCTTATCAGGATTTTTGTTTACGGACTCACACTTGATAAGGCCAGCCATTCTCTTAGAGCAGTCCTCATCCATATGTACTGTATAATTGTAATTGTGCTGTTTGTTTCTTGTATCACAGGACTCTGTTTGGGGCATGAACCATAGTACACTCCATTCGGTATTTCAGACCAATCAAAGCAACAACCAACAATCCAGTTTTGAGGCTGTTCAAAGTGGCAAAAAGAAGAAAAAGCAGAAGATGGTGCGAGCAGATCCCAGTTTATTAGGTGAGAATAGGCCTAGAGTCTCAGCCTGGGCGGGAGGAAGGTTCGGGTAATGCCAGTAACCAGATACACCACTACAGTCTTTCAGGTAAAGATTCATTTTACTTACTGGCCTTAAGAGAAGTAGCCAGTAACTGTTTCCTGGGCATGTAGGTACATGATGTTCCTCCTGTGCTGGAATAAGCACACTAACAGTATTACGGTCCCTCAGACGTGAAAGCATTGCTTAGCATTTCTATAAGAGAGCTGTTGTCCTTACACAGCAGCTTCCTAGAAAAGCAGATTCCTAAAATTAGGGCTTTAAAAGACTAGTGGGAAGGGTGGGGAATGGTATTTCATAAATAATGAATATAAGTTGCTGTGTTTCTTAAATTGGCCTAACAACCCCACAAGTAGTGATGAAAATGAAGTTATTTTCTATTTTTGAATATGAAGTTCATAGACTTGGCTATCATAGAGTCCTTCTTTAGAATGTTAATACCAAACGTGGGTTAAAAAGTATAAAACTCTGACAAATAGGTGAACAGGTTTCTTTCTCCAACTCCAAAGCCAGCTTTAATTTTTAAGTGAATTGGAACTACAAAAAGACCATTTGCCTTATATGTCTGTAGAGAACAGCAGAAACAACATTTGGGAAGATTTATGAAATTCTATCCTGTTGGAATTGTGCTATACCATTAGGCCAATTTACTCTTTTTTGAGGGGGGAGGTCATTTTCTCTTGATGATTCATCCTTCTTCCGATGTCTCATTTGTCCAATGGTCTTCAGATACCTTAATTGGATGCTCTTATTCTCCTAGAAAGACAAAAACAAAACCCTACCCCAATCCTAACTTTGGGGAGTCCCCTCCCCCACTTTTTTTCAGAGCTGAGGACCGAACCCAGGGCCTTGCGCTTGCTAGGCAAGTGCTTTACCACTGAGCTAAATCCCCAACCCACTCCCCCTTTTTTTTAATTGGCAAATTATATCTTATCAAATGAAAGGCATTTGTTAGTCTTATAAGTTAGTTTAGTTTGAATAGTCATGCTGTTTGATGAACTATTGCCTTTTCTGATCAAGAGGTTTCTCCTGTTAGAATCTAGTCTCTATCAATCTTGATAGTATCCATAGCTGTGAACAGGTTTCTAACTGTAGCTCTGGCTAAGAAACCCTTGGGTTTTAGCTTACAGGATGAGAGGTTGCTCTGCAGATGTGGTCCAGCTGTACATGTTTGTCCTCTGCAGCATGTTTTTGGTCTTCTGCCATAGACCCCAGAAGACAGGGACTTAATCATCCCTCAGTACGGGCATGGGAGATAGGTAGGTCCTCCTAGACCTTACAGGCTCCGCTGTCCTGCCGGGAGGAAGACTAGCACTGCAGGACAAGAGCAAGCTTTTCCTGTGACAGTCACTGTCTGCCTAGTCCTCTTTCTGGGAATTCCTGTGTTTATTCGTCTTCGTGGATTACTTTTCACTGTATATATCCCTTGTAAAGTTACAGATTGAGAAAATTTTCCCATGCATGTACTAGAAAAACAGGTTACAACTGGATCTGTAAGTATCCCTTGAAGGAGCAGATTGAAGGGGAACTTTAATTCTGAAACAAACCAACAGAGGGAGCCACAGGCTGGTTTCACTTCCCAGTGTCCCTTACTCTGGTCATCCTGATTTGAAGGGTTTCCAAGTGGCCAGTGTAAACCATTTGGGGGTGACAAAATACACCCTGCAGTGTTCTCCCAGTCAGGCTTCTCTTTCCTACAGAGAGTGTCGTAATCCTAAAGAAGCCATGCAAGGGAGTATTCTAGACCTAGTAGAAAGTGGTCTGTGGAGCAGCAGAGTGGGCAAATCCATCCCCCTTGCTGTTCATGGCACCCATAAGCTGTTGTTTCTGTGAAGTTGGGATTCTGAGTTTATACCTTACTGAGCTTTTAAATCAATTAAGTTAGACTAAAAAGCCTCCCCTGGTAATCAGGACATTATAACATCACATAAGGTTCATTTCTCCACAGGTTTCTTTTCCTGCCTTGATTGAAATTAGTTGATTTTAAAATTACATTTCTTCTTCTGTTACATGGAGCTCATTGTTTCTAACCCATTTCATTTGTTCTTGACATGAAATCAAACAAACCTGCTTCAGAATAGAGTTAATAGCTCACTTCATAGACTTGGTCTTTAGGTTTTTAGACTTACCAAATCAAATCTTTACCTCAAAGACATGAACACTAAGCCTTTCAGTATTTCCAGGGGAAAAGGCCTTGCCAGGTGGGTTGTGGGTGCAGTTGCTGGTTGGGACTTTGGATGGATTTGGTGTCCTTGCCTCTCCCTGTGCTCAGCCTTGTCAGACAGCGGCTGTCCCATAGCCTTCTTGGTTAGTAAACAGGCTTATTTTTTCAAATCTTATTTTGAGTCTGTTAATTAAGCTATTTTATTATGTAAGGCATTTTTGTTTGTTTTTGGAACATTTCAAATGTGTATTTATTTGAAAATTTGAACACTGAAGTACAAAACTGGAGGTGTGAAAACCCACCCAGCACCATTAACCTTGTTGGAGTGGAGGGCGTCGCCTGTTTGCTTTTGGTTTTCAAACAGCAGCTGAAACAGTTGAGGATTCATCTAGGGCAGAGGAACTGGGACGCTCATTCCCAAGAGGCCTGTACAGTACAGTTATTATCAGCTTATGGTGGTGGGTTTTATTGGAAAAGATCCTTCGTGTGACCAGTATCATTAGGTCTTCCAGTGTTTGTGAATACTGTCAGTGATGCTTCTCCTGAGCGGATTCTGTTCCAGTCTGATCAGAGACCTCTTTCTGCAAAGGTCTATTTGCTTACCTTTCTTTCTTCTCTCTTTCTTCAGTCCCCAGTTTAGTGTCAGTCTTGAGCAGGAGAGACTTGAACCCCAGCCAGCTGCTTGACGACGAGCCACTTGGCAGAGCGGTCACTCATAGACTGCCTTTTTCTCGTAGGCTTTTCCGTCAACGCGTCATCAGAGCGACTCAACATGGGTGAGATTGAGACTCTGGACGACTACTGATGATGTACTGATGCTGAGTACCTGCCGCTGTGCCAGCCTTCCCTCCTGCCTAATGACCATGGATTCTCCTCGGTGGACACAACATGCATTCACCATTTGCTCTCTGTCACTCTGCAACAAATCACAGAACCAATCATCTCAGGCTTTTTTTTTCTAGCCCTTCGTGTCCAAGATTATTTTAAACCACTGCTGGTGAGCATCTCAGACTGTCCCTAAGTGGACCAGACCCTTTGTCTTGGGGGTGGCAGTTGAGATTGCTCCCCAGCAGGGCTGATATTGGCAGCACACATTGACTGTGCATTGATTTCATCTACTGTCTCCTGAAAGTGTGTTGGAATCTTGCCAAGAGCAGACTCTTTCTCTGGTCACTATTTTTGTTTGTTTTGTTCTTTCTCACCCCACTCCCAGCCCCACCCCCAGTACAGGCAAAGGGTCTAAACTGGCGCAGTCATGAAGAGAGTTAATGGTTAATTGACATTGGCCAGCAACAAATGCTCCCCTGGACAGTGACTCCACTATTGCCAGAGCCAGGCAGAACCCTGTTTAGAGGTTGCATGGCCTTTGCTAACTTCGGGATTGCATCAGAGGCCCTGAGCAGGTGTATTGTAGACTGGCTTGTTTGATGCTGCACATCCTTCACTTGTTCTTTCTGAATATCTTTCTGGAGAAAGGATTCATGTTTTCTTCATTAGCTAGTGATTTTCCAAGCAAGCTGAGTTCTCTCCTGACATACTCCAACCTTACTGGACAAAGGAAACCCTATGGCCTGGGACAGGGACTTGTAATTTTCCTTTCATATAAAAACTGATTTTTCCCCCCATAAATATTTTTACTTCAAAGGACTAGGACCAGTTTGTTTTGGGCCCTTCTGTGAAAATTTGTCTCGTTTAAGAGGCATCTTTACCATATGTATGAATTTGTGTAACTTCAACTCGGATAGGGATAAACTTTCACTTCTGATAAAAGCTGGGAATTTCATCTGTTCCTCAGAGCAGTGTGTGTGTGTGTGTGTGTGTGTGTGTGTGTGTGTGTGTGTGTGTGTGTGTGTGTGTAGCCGTGGCCTTGAAAGGTTTTTTTGTAAAGATTCTGGGATGGCAAGTTGTTTGCCCTTTCTGAAAAGAACATACAAAATCTGACCATCTTTAAGACCTTCATCCATGGAAACCACTATGCAGGAGGATGCAGTGGGATGGAGGGTATGGGCAAGAATGGGAGGACGAGGCCTGCTCCTACCCATTCACATCAAGTAGAAATGTGCTCAAGCTCTATTTATAACTGATGGCCTCCACCAAACGCCTGTAGACCATCACCTGGGATGGTCAGGCATACCTCACGGGAGCTGTGGGCCTGCTGTGCCTGTGCACGAGGTGCTGTGCTGGGCAGCTTGTAGGTGAAGGCCCTTCTCTGTCCATTGGTACCCGGAGAAGCCGGAGGTGCTCTGAGAGCAGTTTGGTTTTGGAGGGTTATATTTGCTTTCTATTTTTATTATTTTGGATCATCATTCTCCCTATCCCTTCTTGCCTCTCCCTCCTAAACATGTATAATAACTATACAGAGACTGCTACAAACTTGTAAATAGTTTTTGGATCAAATAGCGTAAGGAGAATGGGACTCCTATTCTCCTTTGCTTTGTAAATTCAAGAGGGGGGTGGGGAAGAGGGATAGTTAAAATGTTTACAAAACTTTAAGCTCCCTCGGAACTTTTGCCAGTGTGGAGGAAAATAAAAAAGAACTTAAATAAAATGTGGTTGTGCTCTGTCTCGTACTCACCTCCCTTGAGGCTGAGCTTAGCCTGAAACTCTACTCTTGGCGGCATAGACCAGCTATAGTACCGCAGGCACTGGCAGTCAGAAGGCACTGGGGCCCTCTCTCCCAGGGCTCGAGTGCTGATTGGGTCTGTGTTTGGGAGGGTAGAGGTTCAGAGGAATGTGGTAAGTCTTCCTTTGTGCTGAGCTGTGGACTGGACACTGCCTTTGAACCACAGACCCGCAACATGTCCTTCCTTGAACTTGCCCACCTCTTCTAAATCAGACTCTGCTTTTTGTTCCAGCAAGATAAAAATAAATCTAAAAACAAAGTGGGAGTAGAGTGGACATGTTAGGAGAACAAAGCTTTTTTCCCTTCCATTTGCTCCCCAGTTAGTGGAGAATACCATTTTTCTGGAGACATTTTTCATCTTTTGATTATGCTTGTTCATACTCTCTTTGCTCACTCTTACAGTCACCACTCACCACCCTCTATAAAATTATTTCCTTCATTATTCTGTCGAGGGTTTGGGGGTTGGCTGGGCTGTCAAGGGAGTGCTGGGGGTGGAACTCTGGGTGTGGTGTATGCTAAGCTTCCGTTCTACCACTGGGTGACCCACCAGCTGTTTCTTCTTGCCTTGTCTCTGGGACTGCAGTACTCAATTGGGATCCTGGGTTACTATCAGAGACCCTTAAAGCAACCAGATGTGTAATACTCATTTTCAGATGTTTGATTCTTTAGGAATGGTGATCATATTACAGCTTCTTGTAATGTTATGGAGAAAGCCTAAAGCCTGCTCAATGAGAATTTCAGCTATAAGTTGTCAGAGAAATGAGTTTCCCCTGCGGGGAACTCTATCTCCAAGGCAGTGTGGTATGATTTCCAGAAGGCTCCATGTTAGCATTAGCCTCATTATTGACCATTCTTCCTGTCTTGTCTCTGAAACTCAGTGTCCCCACCTGTCAGACTGTTTGGGGCAGGGTACTGTGTTGGGTCATCTGGGAAACTTGAAACAGAACCAGTCCTGTTGGGGATCTCTGCAAGCCTTACAGCTGGTAGGGAGAGATCCCTGTGAATTGGAACTTGAGTCGGGATCATCTTTAAAGGCACTGGGTCGAAACTCTGAGACCTTGTGATTTGTTCTTACACATTCAAGTGGTGGCACACGCCTTTAATCCCAGCACTCGGGAGGCAGAGGCAGGCGGATCTCTGTGAGTTCGAGGCCAGCCTGGTCTACAGAGCAAGTTCCAGGACAGGCTCAAAGCTACAAACAGAAACCCTATCTTGAAAAACAAAAAACAAAAAATGAGTTCTGGGGTTGGGGATTTAGCTCAGTGGTAGAGCACTTGCCTAGCAAGCGCAAGGCCCTGGGTTCGGTCCTCAGCTCCAAAAAAAAAAAAAAAAAGTTCTATTGGCTGATAAACAGAACTCAGGGCTAGGGCCTAAGGAGGAAGGATTTGTCATAAGGATAGATTGTATTGGTGGAGGATCCAAAGTACATGGGACCTCTTTCCAAGGGATGGGTTTCTAGTCACAGAGACAAAGCTTAAGATTAGGACCTACATGCCCAGGATTTGGGGATTAAGAAAAGCTGGTTCCATAGTAGCAAAAAGATCACCAGGTTGTTGGACATTTACTTTTTAGCCTTCAGGGTAAAAAGGCATCATTTACTTCTCTTGAAGAAAATAAAAAGCCTTTGTGTTTAGCAATTCTGGATTTTCTAATGCTTTTTATGAGCTGTCCCTCCTACCAAGTTCTGTGTCCCAGAACTCTAACTTGAGGTGGAGCCCCATATAGTGACATTTTATTTGTACTGAAATGTGATTTATTTGTATGTTAATAATGTTGCCTTGGGGTCAGAGCAAGCCATAGCAGAAGCTGGGTGATGGTGGTGCACGCCTTTAATCCCAGCACTTGGGAGGCAGAGCTAGGAGGATCTCTGTGTGTTCAAGGACACAGCTAGCATGGCAGACACACGCCTTTAATCTTAATACCAACCGTAGAAGAACTGGAGTTCTGTACAGACAGGCAGTGACAAGGAGGTCATGTGGTTGGGTTTACAACCAATGAGAAGGCAGAACACAGGGTTGGGGATTTAGCTCAGTGGTAGAGCGCTTGCCTAGCAAGTGCAAGGCCCTGGGTTCAGTCCTCAGCTCTGGGGGGGAAAAAAAAGAGATAAAATAACAAAAAAGAGAAGGCAGAACAGAAAGTCTATATAAAAGACAGGACACAGGAAGTAGCTCTCTTGCGGAGAGGAAAGACAGAGCAGCAGTGAAGGGTAAGGTTTTCAGCTCTCAGCTATTGCTCTGACCTCTTGGCTTTTAACTCTGCAATTGGCTCTGTGTTTCTTATTTAACAAGATGGTTACATCTACATCCCCATGCTGGAAACCAGTTTTTCTTACAAGATTTTAAGTGAGCAGACAGACTCCATTGCCAGCTGCTCCAGAGCTTCCCTTCAGCTCCAGCCTCCCATGGTGAATGTGTGAGCACCCAGGGAAGGGACTGTTGCCTCTTGGTTCCTTGATAATGCATGTCAAGCCACTCTACAGTTTCACTGAGGGGACTCTTAGTGTTCTGTTACCGTGAAGAGATATGATGACCAATTCTTATAAAAGAAAACAAATTGGGGCTGGCGTACAGTTTCAGATGTTTAGTCCATTATTAATATGGCAGGGAGCATGGCAGCATGCAGGCTGTAAACAGAGGATTCCCATCCTGTGAGCTGCTTCCAAATGACCACACTGAGGTTTATATTAATTATAAATGCTCAGTTGATAGCTTGAGCTTGTTACTAGCTAACTCTTAGCTTTAAATGAACCCATATCAATCCATGTATTGCCACATGGCTCATGGCTTTACCTGTGCTCTAACATGTCTTGCTTCCTAGGTGGCTGGTTCAAATCTCTCCCAACTCTGCCCTCTTTCCCATCATTCTCAGTTTCATTTCCCCACCTAACTTCCTGTCTGGCTACCAGCCTGTCAGCTTCCTATTAACCAATAAGTAATACATATTCACAGTGTACAGAAGGATTGTTCCACAGCATTTCCCCTTTCTGTCTAATTAAAAAGGAAGGTTTTAACTATCATAGTAAGATTATATGTAACAACAAAAGCAGTTATTAAGAATTACAGTTAAAGCCGGGCGGTGGTGGCACACTCATGTAATCCCAGCACTCGGGAGGCAGAGGCAGGTGGATCTCTGTGAGTTCTAGGCCAGCCTGGGCTACGGCGCGAGTTCCAGGACAGGCTCCAAAACTATACAGAAAAACTCGTCTCAAAAAAAAAAAAAGGAAGGAAGGAAGGAAGAAGCAAAAACAGTTACAATATCCAGTTCATTTGTATTTGACAGAATTAAAGAAAATAATTATCCTATCTTGGTTAGTCTAAAGTTTCATTCATCTAATTTATCTTTTACCATAACTAAGAAAAACTGCCTAGTTTTAAACTCCATCAAAGACTGCAGAAGGGTGAAATGTTAATGACAGGGACAAATCACTGCCTAGACAGTCATTCATAGTGCCGTAATGCTGAGGCATCCAACTCTGGCCTATAGGCCTAGCATATCTGACAGACTTTCCTGTGAAGCAGGGAATTCTGAAGGACTGTCCTACCTTGTCTTGTTCAGCAGTCAACTTTTTTGTGTCCTGCTGGTCCAATTTAGACAGTAACTCCGCAATCGAGGCCAAGGGCAGTTTCTTTGCCCACATGGCTAGCTTTTGCCATAAAGAAAACAAATTTCATATGGAGTTTCTATGATGCCCATCATCATCTCTGAAGTGTGTTGATGCTGTCAGGAGCAGATGTGTATCACTGTCATGAAAAGTTACTAAAACATTTTAAATGCCATATTCTGTAGGTCTTTGAAGTATTTGATGACCATCTATCTAAATACATGTGTTTATGGTTTTGAAAACATACCTAACATGACTATAAATTTTGACTATTATAGATGACTACTAATCTGTATTTCTTTTTTTTTTTTTTTCTTTTTTCTTTTTGGTTTTTCAAGACAGGGTTTCTCTGTATAGCTTGGTGCCTTTCCTGGAACTCACTTTGTAGACCAGGCTGGCCTTGAACTCACAGAGATCATCCGCTTGGCTCTGCCTCCCAAGTGCTGGGATTAAAGGCGTGCGCCACCACCACCCAGCCTAAAGCATTTTGTTTTGTTTTTTTTCGAGACAGGGTTTCTTAATCTGTATTTTTTAACTATACATTTTAAAATAAGCTGCATAAGTACAATACCCTAAACAAGAGTAGAAATATACATATAGTATAACAAAATTAACTAAATTTCAATAAACCAAAGTCAATACCAATGTAAAGTATTTAAGATTAATAATTGTTTTTTGGATTCAATAATCTGTACTTTTATCCTATCATTTTTAGGCCAAGATCCCTGATTCTAATCTCCTTTGTCAGCTTTTTTCTTGACCATTACCAATAACAACTTGTAACCAACCTCCCTTAAATGATCCATAACCCATCTTTTGGGAATGTGGGTGTCGTTTTCTAAAGTACTTCCTATTTACTGGGGGCACTGGTAATCTTTGGGAGAGCCTGAGAAAAATTCAGGATTATGGTCAAGTCCTGACTGGAGTATTCTTTGAGACTGAATCATCTCAGCTAGTAACCTTGAAACTGTTCTGGATGCAGAATTCCGAGGAGACTAACAGGCATTTTGAAATGCTGGATCACTTGGGGCATGTTTTTCTTGGAGTTTGGTCTCCTTGCTCTGGAAATATACATAAACTTTTAAAGTTAACATATATCTGTATTAATGCAAGTATAGACTATGCATTATACACAAGTCAGCCAAAGATTATCTTTTTGTTATGTATCTGAGCAGGTAAAATATACATCGAATGTCTTGTAGTTCATTTTTTTTTTTTAATGTCTGGACTTACTCTTTTTTTTTTTTATGTCAGAATTTCAGGGGTCTTCCTTGATGAAACCTGATTTTCTTTAATCTGGAATGAATCCATAGCCTCTTATTTCCTGTAGAAATGAAAACAACTTCTCCCCCAAAGTAACATATCTTTTGACTTAAATTTTGAAGTCAAGATTTTTTTGTTGTTGTTTTTTTGTTTTTGGTTTTTTTTTACATGCACAAATGCTTTATTAATACAACATAAACTATAAAGGAGTAAGTTTAAATATCTGCATCGTAACAAACAGGCGGCAATTCAACATCCAGGGTGGACAGAATGCTGGAAGGAGATTGCAGCGGATTAGATTCCCATGGTAGAAAGGGTGTCTTCATAGGCAAAGTGGGGTCCAGGTGCAGCAGCTTCTCAATCCTGCTCTCCTCATTCAGGATCATGAGAGGCACTCCATTCAAGGGGAGATGTGCAAACTGGTGCTCCTCAGTCAGGTCAAAATTCTCAAAATCTAGAGGGTTGAAGGGGAAGAACTTCTCTACATCTGGGTAGGTATCATCAGAAGGAGGAACAGAGCCCTGCATCTTAGCAACCTTCTCAGTGATCTTTTTCACAGTCAAAGTTGGCCGTTTTTGTTTGAGGGGTCTATTAGTCTTCACTGGCTTTTCTGTAGCTCTGTTGACTGTTCCCAAAGCCTTTCTGCTGGCTTTAGGCAGGGCTGGAGCTTTGAACACTTTGCCAACTTGTGGCTTTGAAACCTGTAACTTCCCATCTAAGGCCTTGACACCAGACCCCAGCTTCAATCCATCCTTAGATGCCAAATGGCGGCCTGGTTCTTCATTATCCTTGTCAACAAAGATCAGAGTAGCCATCCTGGATTACTCCCCAACTGCTAAACTCAACCAAAGCTCTCAAGATGTTTTAAAAATATATAGGTTGGTTTAATCTATCAGTTTCCATAATCCACTGTCTCTTAGCAGCCAAAAAATTCAAAGACAACGCAATAACATGCAGGATCCAGACTCTGTATTTCCCATTTTTACATGGTTTATATTTTTTATTACTCTATTTTTTAAGGACTTCAAATTTTTTAAATCTAAGACTGTATATGTTTTCCTTCCCTCTCCCAAGCCTACGCATATTTTTAAACACACTGTGACCTGTTTAGAGGCTCTTTTAGTCTGAATCTGTCCTTACTGTGTCTACATGAGCAAAATGCTGTGTAACTTAGATCATGGTGTGGTGTGCTGGTGCCTGCTCCTTCTTCTTGGTTCTCTAAAAGTCTAGTTTCATGACGGAGATACATTTACAACCAGCTCTGAAAGCCATGTTTATAGCCCCAACTCAGGGAAGTCTCTGGGCCCATGCTGCCAGTGAGTAGCTTGCTGCTGGCTATTCATGAATACCATTTAAGTGTTTGGTAGTAGAGCCTCTTAAAAGAGATGCCTGGTTTTGCTGCTAGCATTGAGCCAAGAAGGTTTCTTAAAGGAGCCTTGCCTCTGCTCGCTACCAGAAGAAAACAGGGCCCACCAGAGAAAAGGCAGCTACCAAAAAGCTGTGGTTGACTCTGTTCTTGTGTATGAATCCTTTTCAAAACTTTTTCAGGATTTTATGTGGAAATTTTGGTCACACGTAACACGTTGGAACATTATATGTAAATAACATTTCCTGTCCTGACTGCCTTGTCCCAAATAACCAACTCAGAGGCTGAGTATGAATTATAAATGTTTGGCTGGTAGCTCAGGCTTGTTACTAGCTAACTCTTACACTGAAATTAACCCATATTTATTAATGTATGCATTGCCACATGGCTCATGGCTTTACCTGACCTCTAGCATGTCCTGCTACCTGGGAGGCTGGCTCACATCTCTCCCGACTCTGCCCTCCTCATCATCATTTTCAGTTTGGCTGTCCCCCCTAAAAAAACTTCTTGCTTTTTATTAACCAAGGAAAGTAATACATATCCACAGTGTACAGAAAGGATTATTTCACAGCAGCAGACAGATGTGTTGGAGAAGCAGATCTGGATCTGCAGGCAGCAGGGAGAGAGAGCCACTAGGCCTGGCTTGGGCTTTTGAAACCTCAAAGCTCACCCCAGTGACACACTTCCTCCAAGAAGGACACACCCACTCCCAAAGGCCAAACTTCATATTCCTTCTCAAGCAGTGCCAATCACTGATTACTAAGCATTCAAATATAAGAGCTGATGAGTGCCTTATTCAAACCACCACAGAGACCCAAGCTGAAATGCAAACGTAGTGGCACTTAATGTAGAGGGACAAATACCTTCATGGACTTTGTGACTTTGATCACATAAAGTGGATCTGAAGCAGGTCAGAGTCCCATCATGAAAGACAAACTATTGTATGTAGTCAAATATTAAAAATGGAAGAGAAGTTGGTGTTGGTGTTGAGAGCAGACTGGAGGGGGAAACTTCACTTTGAAAGGTCGATAGAATGGACAGCTTCCGAGTCCCAGTCTTCCAGTTGCACCTAGAACTTGGTGTCCTATGCAATAGAAGAAAGAGGTCTGTCTCCACAAATGTCTGTCTGTGTAAGAAAGAACTGAATTCCTTAGCTCCTGCAGTCCTGTTTGGTCAAGAGGCTGAGGTGGCAGTTGTTGACCTCCTGAAGTTCATCCTGAGATCTGTGTTCGCCTGCAGCCCGACACTCCTTCCTAAGGGATCCATGTTCATCTGAGGTCCTGGGTTCTTGTTACCTTTATTATTTGATCTCAGGTTGACGTTTTCTTGTTGATGTAGAAACTTAAACATATCAACTAGTGTTGCAAGCTCCTTCCCGGTACAACTAGAGACAAAGGCCAAGGGTCACAGCATTCTTCTCATTTTGTTTTGTAGCACCTTGTTTCCTTCAAAATATTTAACTCAGATGCCAGATATTATGTTATCAATGTTTTCCTGTGTATGGTAAGAGAGGACACCTTTTGAAAAGTACTGTATTAGCCGGGTGTGGTGGTGCAGGCCTTTAATCCCAGCACCTGGAAGGCAGAGGTAGGCGGATCTCTGAGTTTGAAGCCAACCTGGTCTACAAGGTGAGTTCCAGGACAGCCAGGGCTGTTACACAGAGAAACTTTGCCTTGAAAAAAAAAAGAAAGAAAGAAAGAAAGAAAGGAAAAACAAAAAGACAATGGCAAAAAGTGCCTTATCACATTTACAAGTACTAACAATAATATTTATGTACAGACCATAGGTAATCTTCTCAGATTGTTGTTTTTTTTAATTGAATCAAAATCAAAATGCTATTCATTGCATTTAGCTTGAAGTCTCTTAATTTTAATACTTTCTTTCATAAAAATAAATTTGGAGAGCTTACCATACATATAACTTAGTAGCAAGTATCCTTATGGTGCCAGTTTCTTTATATGCCCTGTATTTTCTGCAGATGTCTCTATTTTCTATAAACTCAGGCTTTCCCTGCCCCATCATGCATAGGAAAATTGCCGATGGTTGGAGCAGCCTTCTTGTGGCATCCCAGGCACTGGCAGATGATTGTATCTGGTGTCACGTTGGTCAGAGTTGATCACTTGGTCCTGTTGCTGTCATGTTGGCTCAACCAGAATAAGACTGTGACTCGGCCGGGCGGTGGTGGCACAGCCTTTAATCCCAGCACTCGGGAGGCAGAGCCAGGCGGATCTCTGTGAGTTAGAGGCCAGCTTGGTCTACAGAGCTAGTCCAGGGCAGGCTGCAAAGCTACAGAGAAACCCTGTCTCAAAAAACCAAAAAATAAAAAAATAAAACAAAAAAAAAGGGAAAGAAATAAAAAGAAACACCCTCCAACACACAAATGGAAATCAAAACAAATGGGCAAAAGACTAATAAGACAAAAATGCCAAGATAAAGCAAAATGAAACAAAAAGTCCACAAAAATACCATTGGGTTTGTTTTGTGTTGTGTAACTGGTCATGGAGGTGGGACCTGCCCTGGAATGCAATTGATGTACCCGGTGATTCTCCTCCTTTGCCAGCAGGTATTAACTGCAGACAGCTTCTTATTTAGGTGTGGGACCCCATGACTTCCCTCTCTCAGTTCTGTGATCCCTGTCTGTCTTGAACCTATGAAGGTCTTATGTATGCTGCCACAGTCTATGAGTTCATATACACCACTCCTGTTGTGTCTAGAAGACACTCTTTCCTTGGAGTCACCCATCACCTGACACTTAGAATCTTCCCACCTTCTTCCGCATAGAGGGAAGGGGTTAGGTTTGATGAAGACATGCCATCTAGGGCTTAATGCTTTTTGAAAAGTCTCATTGTCCAGTCGTGGGTCTCTGTGCTAATTCCCACCTACTGCAAGAAGAAGCTCCTCTGGCGAGGGCTGAGGGACTGATCGTTGGGGAGAACAATATGCCTTTTGGAGTCATTTTATCAGTATGTCCCTTAGCATACTAATCGTACTTGATTTTCCCCTCCACCCATGACCTCTTTAGTCTCAGATTCTTGGCCACTTTAGCAGTGTCAGGTATGGGTTCCATCTGCTGGAATGGGTCTTAAATCCAACTTTCAAAGTGGTCTTGCCATCTGTATGTGTTTCTTGTGCTTTTCCTTTGCTTCCCCTGCCCCCGTAAGTTTGGTCCTATTCTGGTTCAAGTTTTATCTTAGTATTAGTATTTAGAGGACTATTTGTATTCTAATGAGAGACAGACAGACAGACAGACAGAGACAGAGAGAAAGGGTATAGATTTGGGTAGGTGTGTCCACCAGTATGTCCTCCAGGCATGTCCCTGTTCTAGGTCATAGGGTTTGTAACCAAGTGATATTGATGATTACCTTTCTCCCCTTGTTGCATGCAGAGTAACTTCTAGTACCATGAGTGCTTGTCAGTAGGGACAGCTTTTAGTTGGGCACTAGCTTACCTGCTCCATGTTCAATGACATAAATGTTGTTTTTGGCAATAGGGCCTTACCATCAGGTTGTGGAGAGTAACCAATAGCCTTGGCAATAGCCTGTGATGTTTGGGGAGGGGTACATAGGACCCTTGGCCAATAACTTAATAAGAAGTGATCCATTCCTAGCAGGGGAAGTTTTACTCTGTGGCCTAAGTTGTGTAGTTGGAGTATTCTCTCCCCTCTTACACGGTGCCTCTGTTTAGACTCCCTTCAGATATATATATTTAGGAAGCTCTACCGTAGTAGATTTTCATACAGTTTTTCAAGTGGCCTTTAGTGTTAATTGTCCCTCCCCATATTCCCTCATTGACCCTGCTCCCATCGCCATTCCTATTTAATGCTCGTAGCCTGGTTTTCCCTGTCTCTCTACAGCACTGGATTCTATTTCTCCTTCCTTGAGAGATCCTCTCCTCCCTCCTTATCTCTTATTAGGAACCCAGCCTCTATGGTTATTCAGATTGTAGCACACATGTCAAAGCTTAAAAACCAACATCCACCGGGTGGTGGTAGCGCACGCCTTTAATCCCAGCACTCGGGAGGCAGAGGCAGGCGGATCTTTGTGAGTTCGAGACCAGCCTAGTCTATGGATCGAGATCCAGGAAAGGCGCAAAGCTGCACAGAGAAACCCTGTCTCAAAAACAAAACAAAACAAAACAAAACAAAAACCCCAACACCCACATATAAAAGAAAACATACAGTATTTGTCTTTTGGGGTCTGGGTTACCTCACTCAGGATGATTTTTTTTTCTAGCTCCATTTATCTGCAAAAATTTTACTTTTCCTAACAGCTGAATAATATTCCATCACATAAATGTACCACATTTTCATGATCCGCTCCTCAGTTTCATGGACATCTAGGCTGTATCCAGTTTCTGGCTATTGTGAATAGAGCAGCACTGAGCATGGATGCAGGCTCAGTATTTCTTAACTAGCCATTTGAAAGTAGATTGCACACTTTATGTCCTTTATCATTAAGCAGTCCTAATATTTCCTCAAAATAGTCTGGTACTTACCCATACTGCAACTATCAAAATTAGGAAATTAGTGGTATGGAACTATTTCAATATTCAGACTGTGCTAATATTTCAACAGTTATTCCACCAAGAGCCTTAGTAAAGCCTGCATAGATACAGGGTGTTATTCATGGCCATTGTGCCTGCAGTGGCCGTGTCTCTTGAGTCTCCTTCAATCTGGAGCCGCTGGTTTCTCAGCCTGTCTCCTCACACCCTGACATTGTTTTTTGTTTGTTTGTTTTTTAAAAATTTATTTATTTACTATGTATACAGAAGAGGGTGCCAGATCTCAATACAGATGGTTGTGAGCCACCATGTGGTTGCTGGGAATTGAACTCAGGACCTCTGGAAGAGCAGTCAGTGCTCTTAACCTCTGAGCCATCTCTCCAGCCCCGACATTGTTTTTTTCTGTGTTGTAATTTTTTTTTTTTTTTTTTTAGAACATGCCTACTTTGGTTTTATCTGGGGTTTCCTCATGACTGGACAGTGGTTATGCAGTTTTGAAGGTGTGCTACAGAAGTAACCCCAGATCCCGAGTGCAGCATATTAAGTGACACAGATGTTACTTTAAGCCATTACCTCAGTAACTTGCTCAAGGTGGCAAACATAGTGAGATCACTAGATCCTGAAGGTGTTAGTGTCTAGATGTGCACCTTAGCAGGGCAGGAATATCAGGGACAGTGGTGGATGTGTGCTGCTGTAAGACTGGAGTATGGAGATGCCATCTAGGAGATTCTCAGTGTGAAGGCCAAAGTGAACTTTGAGAAGTATCACAGTAGCAGTCATGCGCTGAAGTGGAATCCAATTTAGCCTCACTGAAAGGAAGAAAGACACCTGACCCATTTGCCTCCCCAAAGAACCAAAACTCAGATGAAAACAGCAGGTCCTGGGAGTTCAAATTCAGCTTGATCAACAAGCTACCTGGGCTCTTGCTCCTGACCAAATGGAGCAAGAGCAGAACAGACTCTCAAAGTGCTCCGTCAGTTTTCCCTCCAGTATGCACACGAATTAGCAAGTGTATATAATGGGCCACGGACCTCTGCTGGCAGCATTTGGGGACTTTTCAAACCCTGGGTCCTAAAACCTTTCACATTCTTTCTGCAAGCGGGTTCCAAAGGCTGAAAACCCACACAGTCAGGTTAATCAGAGCCAATCTACTTCTCCTGTTTCGATGAAACACAGTGAGTGACAAAACCAACTTAAGGGGGAGAGGGCTTTATTTTGCTCACAGTTCGAGCTCACCCTGGCCAGGAAGTCATAGCAGAATGATCTTGAGATGGCTTGTCACATTGCCGTGGATCAGGAAGCAGGGAGAGGTGGGTGACAGCACCCCCCCCCTCTTCTTACTTATCTGGCAGGGGGGGATCTTCATCCTTCAATTAACTACTCTAGACCCCTTATAGGCACGCCCTCAGGCATAGCTTCTCAGTGGCTGTCAAGTTGACAGTCAACATTAACCTTCACACCTCTCTTTGCTAAGTCTATGGCATCTATTGTCTTTTACTTAGGCTTCTCAGTTTCAACACATCTGGCCCAGTAATGAGTTTGACTTTTAGCCATTCGACCCACCAGACTGTTGGAGCTACTGTTGGTGTCCTGGGTTCTGAATTTCCCTAAGCACCCATGTAAGCTAGTCCTAGTCTCACCTGGAGTGCTGAGTCCACCGTCTGAGAACTCTCACACCGTGTCCTAATAATGTAAGTCAGCGAGGTCCTCCTGAAGAGCACGTGCTCGTTTGTGGCTAGTGTGCATTAACGGTAGTGGTCCGTGCTTGACTCTTCCTGAGCCAGGCTCCAGGTTTGTCCTCTTGGGGAAGAGGCATCTGGTTCATGTGAACAGGGAGAGGATGAGTGACCAGGGTGGATCTTGAGAGCAGACATCCTCTTGAGAGGGAGCTTGGCAGACGAGGCGGTTGTGTGAACAAGAATAGGCTGCTGCTGCCGCCAGGGAGCCTGCACACTTGGCGGGGCACTCTTAGATCCGTTTGTTCTGCCCGAGTATCCCCACCCAACTCTCAAGCTCTCAGTGATTTAAAGGTAGGTCACCTGTGAGAATTGGCAATGCAACTTACCATGGCATTCTGCAATCTTCCATCTAGATTTGAGCCTGATTTACAGCCAAGGAAGTTATGAGAAGTAAGAGATTCTTGTGTCAACTCTAGTTCTCTGATATGTCTTGAATGTAAGTCCCAGGCTTATCCCCTTCTGTGGGCATTCAGTTCACAGTATTATCCCTCTGATCATGCCACCATAAACGTCCATATACAACTGGCTTTTAATTGTCTTCAGTGAGTATAGTGGCTCATGTCTGTAATCCCAGAACTTGGATGAGGCAGGAGGATTGCCATGAGGCCAGCCTGAGCTATATAGCGAGATCTTGTCTGAACTGCTCGCTCTCTCTCTCTCTCTCTCTCTCTCTCTCTCTCTCTCTCTCTGTCTCTCTGTCTCTGTCTGTCTGTCTGTCTGTCTGTCTCTCTCTCTCCCCATAAACTGTATCCTTGATAGCACTCTATAATAAACAGACTATACGGCTACATGCGATGTCATATTATGTCACCAGTACCTCACTTCCACTGGCAGTGAAGTCATCACTGCACTCGAGGTCAAAGGGCAAGCAAATCCCAGGTATCTGTTTTGGTTAGAGTATCTCAAACAGAAAAAGTTCAGCTGGAAGTTTGCCATAATAATGTTTAAGGTCCACCTCTGGGGAGGTGGGGCTTGTGTGTGGAGCCCAGTCCTGCTTCCTGTACCATCCCTGCTTCTGACCTAGATGCCAACAAGCAGCTTCTGCCCACACAAACTATCTGCCACCATGCCTTGCCCCATGACAGACTGTGTCCCCTCGAACTGTGAGCTAAAATAAAACCTCCCCTCCTCGAAACTGTTATGGTGTTTTACCACATCAATGAGAAGAGTAATTAACATACCATAGTCCCTGGCATAACAGCTGCCCAGTGGGGATCCGGGAGCCTGACATCCAGCCTCCTGACCACCACTGAAATCTGTCATTGTTGTCATCCAAGATGCTGTCAGAAATCTGATGCAGAGCCATTGCTCCTACCCCAAATCTTCCACCAGTGTGGCTTTCCCACTGATGAACTCAACAGGAAGTCATCTGGGGGCCACGCTGCAGGGCACAGGAAGGGGAGGGAAAACAGGGCAGACAATGAACAGGTGAGAAAGACCGTTAAATCCATGCAGAAGTCCCAGTGAACTGCATCCACACACTAAGCTTCTGCAGGATGAGGCATGACATTGGCTGGTCTCTGGGAGTTACTAGGGAATAAAACTGGTTCTCAATGAAGCTGGGGATGTGGCTCAGTGTCTATGAACACTTGCTGCTCTTCCAGAAGACCAGGATTCAGTTCCTGGTACCTACTTGGTGGCTCACAGTAATCTGTAACTCCAGTTCTAGGGGATCCAATGCCTCTACTGGCCACCTTGAACATCAGGCTTGCATGGGGTGCACAGACATACATGCAGGCAAAACACACTCCTACACATAAAGTTTAATAAAATTCTTTTACAAAAACAAGCTGGGTCTTTAAGTCATGAGAGAGACATGGTGGGGTTGGGGAAGCCAGTGTACACTTCATCTAAAAGAACTGTCCCATATGTATGACAAAGGATTTTTATCTGGAAGATACAAAAATATCCTAAAAATATTTTTTTAAAGTACTAAGTACAGAAATAAATAAGCAAAAAGACAAAACAACAAACCCAAGCAGACCCAGCTAATTTACTCATCACGGGGAGGTAAATAACACATAAGTGCCTGAGTACTAATACAATGGCAATGCTGAGGGGTGGTATAGTGGATAAAGTGCTTGCCACCCAAGCATGAGCACCAGAGCTGGATCCCCAGCAGCCACACAAAAGCCAGGGTGAGCAGGATGGCCTAGAGCTCGGGGCAGAGGGCATCCCTGGAGCAAGCTGGCTGAAGTAGTTGGGTCAGCAAGCTAGGGGTTCCGTGAGACCCCACCTTGGTAAATGAGGTGGGAAGAGCTTGAGAAAGACCCCTACTGTGGGACAGTCCTCCTGTACACTGTGTGAACATGTGTCGCTATGATTGGTTTAATAAAGAAGCTGACTGGCCAATAGCTGAACAGGATAAAGTTAGGTGGGAAAGCCAGAGTGATGGGATGAGGAAGGGCGGAGTCAGAGGAGTCCCCAGCCAGATGGAGAATGAGTTGAACACACAAAATTCGATAGAGGTAAAAGCCAGGAGCCTCGGGGCAGCACATAGATGAACAGAAATGGGTTAAGTTGTAAGAGCTAATTAGTAACAAACCTGAGCTATTGGCTGAGCATTTATAATTTATAGTACGTCTCCACGTCAGTTATTTGGGAAATGGCTGCTGGTTATTTGGGAGCAGGCAGTTATGTCAGGAAAACTCCACCTACAATACCTAATGCCAGCCTCTGACTTCTTTATGTGTGTGCACAAGAGAATGTGTGCCCACATACATGTGAGCATGCACACATATGCATATACCACACACGCATACAAAAGGAAAATTTAAAGTCTACCGAATACAAAAACGCATCAGCCTGTAAACAAGATTCATGCACATCTTCTGTGATTTGGATGTGAAGTGTCACCTCGAAGGATTCATGCATTGAAGACTTAGCCCCCAGCTAGTGGCACTATTAAAAGGGGACAGGCTTATGAGAAGGGTAGCTTTGTCAATGAGTTGGTCCATTGAGGAGTTCATAGGGGAAGGGGGCAGAATGTAGTTGGAAGAAGTAGGCCTCAAGGCATGCCTTTCAAAGGATGTCCTGTCCCCAGACCCATCTCCTTCTCTGTCCTCCTTTGCTAGGAGGGTAGCAGCCTCTCGGTCACTGTCACTGCCTCTTCATAGGCTCACAGCAACAGGGCAAGCTAACCAGGACCAGAACCCCTGAAACCATACGCCAAAGTAAACCTTTGCTCTCTTTAAATGGCTTCCTCAGGGATTTTGTCTCAGTAACAAATAGCTGATGAATACACCTTGTATGAATGTTTTTCCTCTGGAAATTAGCGCAAAAAAAAGATGAAAATTCATAGAAATTTATGTGCTACGAAGAAATTTGAAGTGATACGTTGAGAGGATGCAGACTGACTGACCAAGCTGAGACCTGAAGGAAACAAGGTGAATATCTGATAGGTGTAGGCACTACTTTCTGGGCAAGGAGAGAGGTGCAAAGGCCCTGGGGCAGGATCCTGTCTAGTGTCCTGGAGGAGTGCAGTCAGAGCCAGCAGCCGGAACATAGAGGGGAGTAGGTGGGGGTGGGGTGAAGCCTGGCTAGGGGAAGCCCTACATTTGGCTTTTGTTGGGAAAAAACTATTAAGTAGAAGAAGTATCAGGGCCTCTGGGGCCTGTAAGTGGGGACAAAGGGAAGGGACTTTGGGGACTTCTATAGTGAGTACACCTGAGAGGCAGGAGGACTGGAAGTCCATCTGGGGTGTGGGCAGAGGCCTTGGAGGCCAGTGTGCTTGGTCAGCAGCTGCCTGACAGATGAAACTGAGTCTCGGGATTAGAGAAGGGTACCTGGGAGAACAAGGTAGCAAGGGAGGGGTGTGCAGGCAAAGGCTTTTCTGGAGAAGGGTCTGGAGCAGCCAGGGGCTTTGGTGGAAAGTGCGTTAAAGGAGCTGTGTTAACCAGAGCTGTAGCAAGTAGCTTTAACAAGTTCTCAAGTGGGAGATGAGCTGCTGGGCCACTCAAGCACCCTGAGCACAGTGGCCCCAGAGCATGTATTGTGCCCAGGGTCCTCCGGGTGAGGCTTCTTCTGGGAAGAAGTTCTTACTTCCAGTGGGTCAGGAATACATGCAGATGGTGTGTATTGTGTGTGTGTTAAGAGAGAAGAGAAAGAGAGGGAGGGAGGGAGGGAGGGGTGGGCAGAGATGGCGAGAGAAAAGGAAGAAAAATATAGAGAAGTAGAGAGAAATAAAAATCAGTTTTCCCTGGTCTTTTCCAGGGTGGGGCTGTTTGGTAGTTCAGGACAGCAGGTCTGTCTGAGCTCTCTCTCTCTCTCTCTCTCTCTCTCTCTCTCTCTCTGTTTGTGTGTGCGCCTGTGTGTGCATGTGTGGGGGGCGGGCACGGTGTCCCAGGAGGACAGAGTTTGCATTGATGAAAACCCTTCCCAGCCCTTTGAAGCCTCTTTCCTGCTGCCTGAGCCCAGCCGCTTAGTCCTCTGTGCCCCACACACTGTTCACTCACCGCCAGGATGGCATCTTGTCTGGCCCTGCACATGGCGCTGCTGCTCGTCTCTGGGGTCCTAGCCCCCGCGGTGCTCACAGGTAAGAGGCACAGGCCATTGGCTCTGCTGCCACCAACTTCTCAGGGCCAACAATTACCAAGGGGACCCGATTCTCAGTCTCTACAGGGCATAAGCCCCTCACGAGAGGCAGGATGCCCAGCTGTGATGATTCTGGGGACGGGGGCTCCCACAACGCTGGCTGGTAGAAGCTGAATTAGATGATGTGCCCGGAAACTGTTAGCAGCAGGGATTGGGGACCACTGACACAGGAAGGCAACTGGGGTACCAGAGCTGAAGACATTTGGTTGTCTGGAGTTCTGGGGGTATTTTGTCACTAGAACATCTGGAGGCTCCTGTATCTGGGAGGTAGGGGGTCCTCATCAGACAAAGGGCAAAGGGCTCAGAGGCCAGAGCCCCAGATGCTGGGTGGAAAACCCAGTGACTTGGAATTCCCAGTGACTTAAATTCTGCAAACCCTTCCCTGTTGGCTTATGACCTGGGTGCTGTCCCCATAGAGGTGGGTAGTTTTCCAAGTCCTTTGCAGAATGGCGAGGACACTGCATTGAGACCTGGATGGCTACATCAGGGGTCTGAGGAGAGAGGCTGCATGCATGGCGGGGCTGTTCCAGGTCAGAATAAATCTTCCGCGGTTGTTCAGTAGTCAACAGAAGGGCAGCTTGCCTCTGGGTTCCCTGATTGTCTTACAACATGGCAGCCTGAACTTTGGGGGTGTCTACAGATCTCCGGAGAGAGAAGTCAACTCTGTTGTGGAAGCAAGGCCTAGGAACTCCCAGCCACACTCTAGGAGGCACAGGTGATGGTGGTCTGTGGGCGTCTCCTCCCCTTGACATCCTAGGAAGCAGCTTAAGGCCAGGCTCCGGCCTGCCTGTCCCATGCCTCTCCTGGCCCTTTTCTCATCTGCAGGGGGTGAACCTCACTACTCTGCCTCCCTCACAGGCAGATGGTGAGACCTCACCAGGTCTGACCTGCAGGGCTCTCAGGGTGGCCAAGTACCCAGTTAGTACTCAATCTGTCTTCAGAGTTTGAGCAGAGTTCCCAGACCAAAGGGATCTGTGGGTGAACCATCTCTTCCCACAGGTTGGGACACACCCAGTTTTGGGGGTGGGTGGGAGCAGTGCTCAGTGATGTAGCCTGAATTACCCCTGATGTTGGGAGATGTGACTTACAATGCTGGGAGACATTTTCCATCAGCTAGGACCCAACCCAGGGCTAAGACCCATCTGCTTCCTGCCTCAGTGAGGCAGTTGCTTGGCAAAGCCCTGCAGCTTGGGCCTTCCTAGTGGCTCCTGCCCAGTCCCTGACGCTTCTTCCAGCTCAAGCTTCTAGCCAGAGCCCCTAGTCAGGCTGTGCACACACAACTTTGGTGAGTGGGCTTTCTGATCCCACAGAAGCTTTGAGGATAGTCAGGACCTGCCCTGACCTCACCTCCCTCTTCCTTCCATGGGTGCCCCCCACCCCACCCCAAGAACAGGCAGGCCTACAGTAGGCATGACATGCCAGTTGAGTCTTGGGGTTCTGACTGTTCTGGGAACAGGGAGATAGGAGGTTCTCAGAACCAGCCCTGGACCCACAGGTCTGAGCAGGTGTGTACAAGGTCCATAGCCCCTGTCTCTCTTCTGGGCTGTAGGCCTGTAGCAGGAAAGAGGAGATGGAGCACTGCTGGAGTTGAAGCACAGGCCAGCCTGCCATCCTCCCTGCCTCAGCCGGTGGCCACAGTCACTGAGGTAGGGGAGCAGGCCAGGTTGAGCGGGCAGGAGGCCAGGGTGGGGATGAAAAGGCTCTTCATGGCCGCACAAAGGCCGTCTGTGAGCATGGGCGCCTGGCCTCAGGGCCTGTGGTCAGACTAACCGTTGAACAAACTTATTTACCAAAAGGCAGAGCAGCTTTGGGTGGTGGGGCTAGGGGACAGGCTGAGGTGTCCAAGCCTGTGGCACTGACACCACGCCCTTCTGCCAGACCAGAAAGTCCTGTGAAGTTGCTCACTGTTGCGGTGGGCCTCCTAGTGGCCCAGGTGGACAAAACCTTCTCAGGAGCCTCTGCTATGTCTCCCTTGTCCTCACTGGCTGTCAGTCAGCCTACTTCCTCCACATCCTGCTCCTGGGGCCCTGCACTGACCCTCCTTCTTCTCATCCCCACTCCATCCTGCTATCACACTGACCCATGGTTCCTGGCTTCCTCAGTGGACTTGGAGGGAGCTAGCTTGTTGCTCTTTCTTACTATTCCGAGTCTGGAGAACATTGAGTACGTAAGAAAACAATATAAGGCCTGGGCTACAGCCACAGAAACACGGCCTCCTTTGGTGGGTTGGGGCAAGCTCAGTCCCTGGCCTGGGAGCAGGCACTGCTTAGGCGGGCTGGGCCTGGTACTCATAATCCTTGGGCATCTTCCCTGGCATTGGAGGTGAGCTTTGGCCAGGAGAGATGGGATAGGGAGAGGCCTGCCTGCCTGTTTTGGGTGTGTCCTGAAGAGTCTCAGGGCAGACTAGCAGTCTGTGAAGCCCAGACCTCAGGGCTTGGTGCATGGCAGGCATGTTCACTGGTTTTTTCTCTGTCCAGCCCTGGGAGCCTGAGGCTAGACTGCTTGAGGCGTGAAGCCTTTCATCAGGGCTTTTAGGCTATAAACACTGCCTTCTCTGACCAGGTCACTTTGCCCTCTTCACAGAGTGCTTTTCATGGTTAGTGGGAGACCGGCCCGGGCACCAGCCCTGATCTCTAGGAGAGGGAAGCCTCTTGAAGTGGGCGACAACAGTCTTTGGAGACCTTTCGCCAGTCTTTTCTGAAAAGGGTCCTAGTCTGGGGAAACCGCAGGGCACATGACAGTAGTCCCTGCCTACAAGTTGAGTCTCAAGTTGGCCCAGGTTTGTGAGAGGTATCAGGGTAGAACCTAGGGAGTCAGGGGGCTGCTAAAATCTTACAGTGAAAATATTCCAATATTTAAAAAAAAAAGAGTTGAAAAATTATCTACCAAACCCCAGCACAGCCTTTACCTAGTTACCAGTTACCAACATTTGCCACACTGCTCCCTGCCCACAAATGCAGAAGCAGTTCAAAGTTCCAACATCATTCATCCTGAGTTCTCAGTTAAGAACAAAGACACTCTTTCCCACCCAGAAAGTAGCATCAAACCGGGATGGGAACCCCGGCACGGTGCTCACCAGCCTTACCCAGAGTCTCTGACAGGGCGTATGACCCCTTCCCTGTCCTGGTCCAGAACAAATCCTCACAGATCCTTCCTCACAAATTCCCCTCCCTTCCCAGACCTTGACGGTTTTGGAGGGCTTGGTTATTTTGAGGCTGACTGGAGTCAGGCTTTAGCTGTGTGTTCTGTTTACCCCCACTGTGGGCAGAAACACACAAGTCTCTTGGCTCTCCCCTGAGCAGTTACTGTCCTGAGCCTGTCCACAGAGAAAAAAAGGCACTCAAGATGGAGGCCTTGGCTCAGAGGAAGACTTAGGGACCTGCAGGTTGTGATAGGTCTGGTAACAGAGGTGCACTTTTACTGGGGGTCTGTCAGGAGACACAGCCATCACCATCCTGCCCAGGGCTCTGGACCACCTCACCAGGGCTGTCTCCACCTTGTCCAAGCCTTTGACTTTCTCGTCTTCCATTAGGGACAAAAAGCAGCTGGAATTAGTGAGGTGGTAGAGTGATATCTACTGGGCCTGTATTTGGGGACTGAGCGTTCCTGGATCAATTGCCTTCCCAGTTGGGATCAGGGCAGGGACCAGCTGAGATGCCAGGAGGGTAGGCTGAGGGGAAAATCTTAGAGCCTGATCACCAGCCTGGTCTTGAACTTCTGTCTTGGGGAAGAGGCCCAAGGGTGTGTGGTGCTCTGGACTTCACAGGCACGGTGATGCGTGTTAGGGGGAGGTAGGGCTGCAGCAGGTGGAAACATCACTTGGATCTCATCCTTCCTATGCTTCCTGTCTCCTTCCTTCCCTCTGGGATCCCTGGGTAACCCCAAATCATGCTGACTCCCAGCCTCAGAGGCAGAGGATTCTTGGTAAAAAGGCCAGCCGGGGACCCATGTGCAGACTGAGACTGGTGGAGTGTGGGAACCTCCCTACCTTCCCCTTCATCATCCTTCCGTCCTGAGGCAGAAATGTGCTTGTCTTGGGTTGGGGGAGGGCTGTGAGATATCCAAGGTTGTCTCCTGATGTGAGGCTGTGGCTTGAGTGGGCTTCTGGTCTTTGAGTAATAGCACCCTCAAAGGTCCTCGGCTCTCAGCTTTTGCCCCAGGTGAAGACTGAGCTGTGTCTGCCCTGAGGGACAGAGGAATCCCCATTTTGCAACTGCCCCGTCTCTCTGCAAGGATCAACCTGTCCTCCTATGACCTTAATGCCCAGTGGGTGTTCTGAGTCACATGTGGATGGTCTCCCAAACTTAGGAGTGAACTTCCCAGCCAGGTGCCTCACCCTGTGAAATGTGGGGGTTGGTGTAGAACTAAGCACGAGTTCCACATAAGGCATCCCTCAGCTGATCTGATGGGGAGGGTGGGCATCCCCGTCAGCGGACCACCTGAGCCCTAATGCGGGTCATTGGCTTTACAGCAGAGGGTCCCCAGGAGCCCAGTCCCACCCTGTGGAACGAACCCATTGAATTGCCGTCGGGTGAAGGTCCCTTGGAGAGCACCAGCCACAGCCAGGAACTTGCAGCCTCAGGCCCACCATTCCCCACCTCTGCCCCAGGACCAGAGGACAACACCCCTCCTGCAGGTGCGGACCAGGACGGAGGTCGGGCCTGGGCGGGGCAGGGAGAGGGGAGCGAGGAGGAGAGGGAGGGAGGAACTGCATGAAGGGCTAGGCTTGGGCTGGCCTCGGGGGTGACTCGTCCTCTGTGCTCCACAGGATCGCTCGGGCCCGGCGCCATTGCGGCCATCGTGATCGCCGCCCTGCTGGCCACCTGCGTGGTGCTGGCCCTCGTGGTCGTCGCGCTGAGAAAGTTTTCTGCTTCTTGAAGCTAATAAAGGAGCCGCGCCGGCCCGCCCGCCCGTGGCGACTCTGCAACCCGTGCTCCCCTTTGTTCCCTCCGTGTCCCCGCGTGAACGAGCCCGCGTGCAGGTGTTAGCGGCATGTGAACGGAAACGGGGGCGTGTGGCTGGGCCGCGCCGTGTGCCTGGAGCCGTGGGTGGAAAGGGAACATGTGCACGCGTGGCCACGTGCGTGTGTTGTGCCAGGAGCGCACGCAGGGCACGGGGAGCTGCGGTTTCTACTCTCTAAGGAAGCACTGGCTGCAGGGGGACTGAGGGCCACGGAACTCCCTGGCTCCTTGTGCTTCCGCCTGGAGGGGACTGGGGGCAGGGAAGCAGAGCTTGACCCAGGTTCATCCTATTCCTTGAGACCAACTGGGAAATGGTGGAGGACTGGCATTGGATGGGGTAGTAAAGGCTTTTGATCTTGACGCAGGCGGGAGGAGCCATATCCTAATTCAGAACCCCAATCCGGTGTCTTCACCCCTCCCGGCAAGGCTCAGAATTTTCCTGTCTCCAACTGCACACATTCCTGGGACCTGGGGTTTGTGTAAATGTTCTCCCTGGGACTGTTCCTTTTCCAGCTGGCCCAGAAGTTGGGGAGCACTCTAGGATAGAATGAGGGAGGGGTGACATGGAGATGAGAGGGTCTGGTAGGCCAGGGTAGGGGCTACAGCACTCTGGTTGCAGTGTGGCAAGGGGCCAGGAATGCTCAAGGGTCTGTGATATGCGGGAAGATGCTACAAAGCCCCGTGGCTCAAACTCAAGGCCTGTTTTGGGTCAGGCACACATGCCTGAAATGTCAGTACTTAGGAGGCCAAGGTGGGACCGTGAGTTTAAGGCCAATCTGGGCTATACTGGGAGATGGTCTCAAGAAACAAAACAAACACAAGGTCTGTTCTGCACAGTGCACCGGACGCTTCCCCAGGACAGATGTCGGGTGGACACTCTGGGATAGAAACAGGGGTAAGTATGGGTGACTGTGCAGACCTAGGTAGGAGCAGCAGGTCTCAGGGAACCTGCTACCACTGAAGACACAGAGGAATATCCAAGGTCAGTGTCTGGACCAGGTAGGGTGTCTGGGTCCCAGGCTTGGCGTCAGAACCTCTAAAGGGCCACTGCTTACTGATACCTGAGGGTCCCTGCAGCCTTGTAAATGTGTACTTATGCTGCAGCAGGAAGGGTCCCCCCATTCTCTCTGAGAGTCCTTTCTTGAGTCCCTCCATAAGCAGAGGCCCAAATCCATTCCCATTCTGAGACCTGATATTAGCTGCTCCCTCTGATGTGTCTGTGGTTCCTCTTTGGGGAGAGGTTTCTCCTGCTGGCCTAGAAGGCTGCTTCTCCCTCACAACCCAGAACCCAATGCCTCATTGCTGTGTGCATCAGGGTGAGAAAGAATAGGCCTCCATCCCTTATTTTATACAGGATGCTTTTAATGCAGCCAAAAATGATATTTGCTTTTCTCAAAACCATGACCATAAAGGATGCAGTGACCAATTCATTCATTCTGCAAAACACCTGGGCTCCTTCAGGGGCCAGGAGATACAAGTGACATCTAGCCCTGCAAGGAGCCAGAGGCATGAACCCTCAGCCAAGCTCCCGGAGGCTTGCTGAGGGCAGGGCGTGGCCGTGCAAGAGGGGCGGGCAGAGTCAGCACTGCTCACCAAGCTCCCTCAGGCTGGGGCTGCCTGCTGGTGCGCCTGGTAGACTCTAAACGCTTCCAGAGTAGGGGAGGACACGTGCAGTTCAGGGGACCTGACGGTTGGTCATTACCTCCTGCCAGGAACCCCTGTGTGGGCCTCTTCCAGTTACTGGAAGGTCGCTGGAGCATGCCCACTCTCTTCTAGCTCTGAGAGGCAGGAGAGCAGGTGGTGTAATACTGCTTAAATACTTAGCCTTTGGCCAGTGTGTATGCATGTGAATGGCCAGGACGAGTGCCTCCACTGTGTAGGCAGGGACAGTGCAGACCCAAGCCCCTCCTTCGGCCTGGGAAGGCACTGACCTTTCCTCCCTAAGACTCTGTGTCTGTCAGGGTTCTCTGCTGGGCCTACTCCCCCACCCCCTGCCCACACCCCTCCTTCAGGCTGGTGCCTGAGCTTGGGTTCATTGCCGATTCCGGCTGCCCAACTTCCTGCGGTCCTTATTCTGGCTGCGCTGAGGGTCCTCCATCTTATGTACTCGGAAACATTCCTTGAGGTTCTGGGAGCGGATCTTGGGGTTCAAGATCTCCTCTGTCATGGAACTTGGGAACCAGCCTCTCTCCTGGTCATGCAGGCGCTCACCAAAGATCCACCCTGCAAAGGAGGCAGTAGGGTCAAGGAGAGGCAAGGCTGGGGCTTCCCTAGCTAGGGTTCCACTCAGTATGGGAAGCAAGGGTTGAGCCATACTCAAGATTTCAGCATTTCCCAATGGGCAGTGGCTTGGCACCCCACCTAAGCTTAGATTGCTCCTACAGTGTGCTAAGAAGCCATGGAGTGTGAAGAACCAGGATCCAGGCTCTCCCCCGAGGGGCTGCCTATTTCTGAACCTTCCAAGGCTGCCCCATACCAGGAGAGGAGACTTGAAGTGCCACCCCTAAAAGAAGCATCCAGGGGCCAGTGTAGGAGACAGCTGACCACTGAATTACCAAACCTGGACAGTGAGCTCACTATCTTATTGGGCATATTCTCTCAGATTCTCACCCAGAGGGCCAAGTGGTTGTTGGGAGGTGGCCATTAAAACTGGGGACACTGAGTCCCCAAGTGCCCCGACCTCTTTTCTCTGCTATCTCTCCTCTCCTAGAAGTCTTTGCCAGGTTTGCTGCTAAACAGCCTGTCCCTACCCAGGTCAGAGGTGTGCCTTTTGCAGGCCACCATGGGAGGAGTGTGAGGCCATGGATTATGCTGGGGAAAGGGCAGGGGGTCCCTGGGAACCCCAGAGAGGTGCTGTGGAGATCACTTGGTTTTCCAGTCTTGACCTGGAACAAAGGAGGGGACAGGAAGGAGCCTTTGTTCCCCTCGGGTATTTTGATTGTCTCTGTTGTAACAACACTGGGGTCTCACCCTATGCCCACGCCACTCATAAAATTTCAGGGATCCTTCTGCCTCTGCCTCCTGAATGGTGGAAGTGGAGGTGTGTGTCATTGTCCCCAGCTACTCCTGGGATCTTGATCAGGAACAGTTAATGTACGAAAGTGGGGACTGATGGACAAGAAAGGGATTCCCCCTGGTTACATAGGGATTCAATTGGTCGGGGGCTACAGGAAAACTCCGTTTGGAGCCAATTCTGCCTGCAACCTACAGGGTGGGCAGGAACAGGGCTTCTTGGCCTGGTGGTCACAGGTGTCCCCAGAAGCTGTGGGCCAAACCCCTCTTAGGGGAGGGCTGAAGCCATAGGTAATGCTGGGACAGAGACAGAGACAGAGAACCACCCATGGGGCCTGCTGGAAGGGGAAGGGGCATTGCAGCTCATAGGATGGAACGAAGGCCCAGAAGTCTGAGGAAAGGCCACAATGGATGCTGGTCCCAGTGCTCAGGCAGGATGTCCTGGGTCGTACCAGTGCCAGCAAGGATGCTGGGCTCTGCCTGCCCACCTGCCAACTGTGCCATCTAGTCCTACACCCAGGCTATAGTCCTTCCTCCCCATAGAGGGCAAGGTTGGCCGAGATGCGGAGTCTCCTGGGAGCCTCACCGTCTTCTGTCTTCTCCAGGATGTTCAGGATGTCTGCCAGCTCCAGCGTCAGCTCATCAGGTTGCTGGGCCACATACGGGTGCACACACTGGACCTGGGGACAGTCTGCAGGATGGGAGAGTGGAACGGTGTGTCCCCATCATCCCAGGTCCCACCCTGTCCCACATCCAGACACGCAGGGGCAGCAGGCAGCTGTGCTGGGGACAGAGCTGCCAGCAGCAGGGGCTGCGTCCTAGCTAAAACAGGACCTGGCACAGCACATCAGAGAGAGGTCGCCTCTGAGCAGGAGGAGCTCACATCCTAGGGAGACTTCCTTAGACACCAAGAACGCTGGCGAGAGGGAGGGAAGGATTCCCTAGCTGTGATGGGGCTCTCAGCCTAGAAGGCAGGAAGAACCTCTTGTTCTCAGATGTGACCCAGTAACCATCTTGGGATGAGGACAGGCCAGCAGGCTGAGACAGTGACTTCTTCACAAAGTAGCCAGGCTCATGTTCCCTTGGGTCATCTATGAGTTTCTGAGACTGGAAAAGCCAAAAGAATCCTGGAACTTGGGTCCAATATCCTGCCACCTGACTCTTAAGACTCGGGGACTTCCATTTCTTCCTTAACCATCCAGTTTGAATGATCTTAGGCAGCCAGTGCATACAGGCACTGAACTCCTGGTTGGTACCAAGATGGACTTCTGTGGGGGTAGAAGTGCCGTCCTACAAGCAATCAAGGAACCCTGAAGCTGAGGCCCAGTGAGTCTTAGCCAGAGCCAACCGAGAGCCCCCTTTCTAAGTCATAGACTCACCCAGCAGCCGGGATGTGAAGGATACGAACTTGGTCCTCCTGTTGGGGGCCAGTGAAGTCATCCAACGCTTCATCTCACTCCTGCATAGGAAGTGGGCAGATAGTGCCCCAGCTGCAGAGCCAACAAACTCCGCCCCATGGTGTGGACTTGAACCCCCACGCCAGCTACATACTCAGTCTGGCTCCAGCATGGCTCAGTTAGCTGCACAGGGAATCCCTGCATGTTACTCCCAGGGCAGGGGTTTGAAGCCTGACTGTGAGAAGCCATCTGTGAGGTCCTGAAAGCTAGCTCTCAAAGGTGTGTTACAATGAAGCCAAAGTGTCTCAGCTGTGGCAAAGCTGGGAATGTTATCACCACTTCCTATCACCACTTCCTGTTAATCCTGTGAACTAGAGCCTGGGGCCTCAGCAAGGCAGGGCACAACTCCTGGTGGGGTGTGGTTAGGGGTAGCTGAGCACAGAGGAAGGAGAGGAGGCTGGCCTGGCAGGTCAGGAGAAAGCCAGGGCTCCATGGTCCACCAAGCATTTCCTACTGTCTTATATATCCCCCAAGTGTTTGGGGCTGTGATGTAGCTGTCCTGATTGCTCAGACACTGGAGAGTAAAGGAACGGAGACCACACAGAGTGAACAAAAGCAGGGGGAGGGGGGTGTAGTGGCTCACTGGCAATCAGCTGTAAGCATCCCATTTTACAAGATGGACTTGCTCTTCTGTTCACACACGAACCCAGGAACATGCAAGCCATCCCCTGCCATCTATACCCCAACACGAAGGGCCTGCAAAAGCCCTGTATACAAGGTCCCCGTGGGAAGGATGGGTGCTGAGTAGTGAGAGGCCAGCCTCCTACAGATGTGTGTTGAGGCCTGTTTTACCTGGGAAAGATTGACTTATAAGTGGCATTGGGTGTGGCTCATGGCACTGGACACTCACTGGGAGGACGCCTTCAGCATATAGGTGGCCTCCCGGTCATCTGCATTCTCCAGCAGTCGCAGGATGAACACGTTAGCCAATGTTTGGCCCTGGTCCTCCAGCTCCTCCACACGCAGCAGGCCCCTCGGGGCTGAGTCAAATACCTGGTACTTGTCTCTGGGGAACAAGGGAGCCAGGGTGGACCGGTTGGTCTCAGGGGAACCTTCTGGCTGGCTGGAAGAGTCAGCATACAGCCCTAGCCACTCTTTACCCCAGCCCCCAGGAAAATCCCAGCATGCCATCCGGAGGTGTGGCAGGCAGTGGCCACTTTATTGAGCTCAGTGTTAGGCACTGTGCAGGCTTTCTACATTTTCAGGAGGGAAACTGAGGTTCAGGGAGTCTCCATTGTGGCCCAAAGCTGGGCAAGAGCAGAGCAGACCTTCAAAAACCTGACCCTAACGACTGCTCCACAACCCTGCACCATGGCCAGGCTCACCCAGGGATCTGCCGGCAGATCACCAGCAGGTCATTGAAGAGGAAGAGGTAAATTTCTCTGAAGAGCTTCTTGGTCCGCAGGGTGCGGGAGGTCTTGGGGCCGGACATCTGCTGCAGCTCGCCTTGCTTTAGCAGCCACCGGGAGTGTGAGATGATAGGTACTGACTGAGAGAGAAGGGGGTGTCACATGGCATCACCCTTGCCCCCTCCTAAGGGCCCTACAAACACCACAGCTGGAGTAGAGCTGTCAGGCACGTTGTGCAAGGGCTGTGTGGGGTCACATGTATCTCGTGTGTGTGTGTGTGTGTGTGTGTGTGTGTGTGTGTGTGTATGTGTGGTCGCCATCCCATTAAGCTCAGCTTGCTTGATGTGGCCTGAGAGGTCAAGTTCATAGAGGAAAGGATGTACTGGTGCTCATGGGATAAATAGGTCATGCCTGTAGATAGATGATGCTCTCAGAAATAGGAGCTGGGCAATCTTGCTCCCAGCAAGTATAACCCCAAGAGGTATCAGAAGACCCCTCACAACCTCCATCTGGGCTCAGCTCCCCAAACCATGACCTCTGACCTCTGGGATCCTTTTATTTTTGCTCATGATAGACAAGTACCGTCCTCCTGAGCTACATGCCTAGCTTTGTGGAGCTACCAGTAGGCACCCTGTGCCAACATCCAAGCCACTAGAAATCTGGAGAAAGGAAGTAATTTGCAAATCTCTCGGCATTGGGAATCCCTTGAACAGTCCCTATCCCCATAATGGACTGCTCAGGATCACTTATGTGGTAACACTGTCAGATTCACACAGGCAGGCAGCTGTGGGCTCCACATAGCTCTCAGAAGATAAACCTGGGCAGAGTATGATGTCTGGCTTTCTCTACTAGGCTGGACCACCTATACTTCTGGGTAGGGTGTGACTGTCATGGCTGGGCACAGGCTGACCCAGATCCTGCAGACTCACCTTGATCTTGAACTCCATCTTTTTCTGAATGCTAATCATCTGTTCTGTGCGGCTCATCTTCCGGACACCCTCGTTACATGCCTTCACCACCTGGAAGAGGGAGGACGTGTTGGGCCAGCCCGCGAGGTGTCCCCAGCTACCACTGTGACCAGCATGTCCAGGAGCTGACCCTGACTGGCCAGCCTCACGTAGGCTCAAATTCTTTCTTCCCCACAGTCTGGAACCAAGTGGGACACCCTGTGGGTTCTGGGGGACAATTAGAAAGCCAATGTCCCAGACAAAGAGGAGATGGCCTTTCTTATCAGCTAGACTGGAAAAAGGCTCCTCCAGGTTTACCTCTCACCTACAGAGGGTGCACCCACTTCCCTGGAAGACAGCCAGGAACCAACAAGCCAATAACGCTGCATTTCCCTAGACTTCTGGGCCTCCATCTTCAGAAACAGACCCTGAAATGGCTCATGGGGTCTAGGGCAGAGCCTGGCCTGAGGCAGGTACTTGGTTGGCGTCTGTGAAAACATGCAGAGCCCAAAGAAGCAACTACAAGGACGTTCCCTGCAGTGCTGCTTAGAGTGAGAAAATCTGTCACCAACTTAAACAGCAATGGCCAAAGTTTAGTATATCCCTGTACCCAAGGGCTCTGAAATCATTAACACGTACTCAGCTGAAGAGCAGAGGCTGTGCTTTAGACACAATCTCTGTTTGTAAAGAGCATGGTGGCGTGTGTGTGTGTGTGTGTGTGTGTGTGTGTGTGTGTGTGTGTGTAGTGTATATACGTATGTGTGTGTGCATGCAGGCATCTGTTCAGGAGTGCTGGCCAAAGCGTGTCGAAAGGGAGTGTGGGTAGTCAGACATTTTTGCTACCTTTATTTTGCTTGTGCTCATTTTCTGAATTTTCTTGTATTTGATCAATTACTTTTATGAATGAGGAAAAATAAGCCCTTTAAAAGAAAAGTAAACAAGAGAAGCAGAGTGTCTTTTTCATCAAAAGGAAAAGAGGGACAAAGGCAGAGAAGGGTTTAAAATAGGAAACACACACAGCCCCTGGCTGACCTCTGGGACAGTCCTCTGGGGCTGGCAGGTCTCTCACAGGTCAGAGGTCTACCAGACGCACCCAGGGCATTGCTGCCCAGTAAGGGCTAGAAGGAACTCATATGGATCATTGATATGAGCCAAGCACCCAAGACAGCACTTGAAGGCCACAGAGAAAGCTGTGGATGCCTCACAACCCATCCCTACCACAGGAGTCTTCTCTAAGGACCAGGGATGGGGAGACACTCCTGGGCAGAGCTCTGGGTCAGGGTCTACACCAATATAACCTGGATCCTGAAGGATGGGTTGGAGCAATGGGCTGCAACAGGCCTGGGATTGCCAGGCAGGTGCCTCCATATCTACCCTGGGCACACTAACAGAGAGAGTAGTGAAGGGGGTGGTGGTGTAGAGAGGGTTCTGATGAAGCCATTGGGTGTGATTTTTTTTCCAGCCCCAGTGACTCTTCAGGATTGCAAACGTCAATCTCAGAATAACTAGATTGCAAACGTCAATCTCAGAATAACTAGGGTGCTAAGAGGACACAGTGACAGAGGATGTCAGCAGGGTTCTCTGGGATACACAGGAGGGAGCAACTCACCATTTCTAGCTCCTTGTGGGCATCCAAGGCAGTGCCTTCACGCTCAGACCTCTCTTCTACTCTCTTCAGTATGTTCTGAAGGCAGGGTGGAGCTGCGTTACTCCATCTCTTCCCACATCCCCTTGCCCGCCCTCCCCGGTAGCCGGTATCATCTCTCAAGCACAGTTTTAACAGATGCAACACACAGAACCCTGCACCAGATGGATCAAGGCCATTGGATCCCCAGCCAGGTCAGGGACCGATGTCTTGGCCCAGGATGATAATGGGCAGTTCAAGCCTCATAGGACAGGTCCTGTGGGCCTGTAGATACTCTGTGTCAACACAGAGCCCGGTCCGTCAGGAGCAAAGTGCAGAGGCAGTATAAAGCACAAGGGACCAAGGGTCCGACAGGGCTAAGGGCTAGCTTGGTCCCCAAGTGAGGCATAATGTTTACACAGGGCACCAGCATCCTCCTTCCCTCCCTCCCTCCCTTCCTTCCGGGATGGCCACTGGAGACCGGTGGTCCTGAGGCTTTGTTGACTTGGGTCTTTACTGTAAATGTCTCTCCTCAATTCCCCAGTTTCTTCCCATTCAGTTACACTCACCGGCTTCTCTCGCCCTCAGGTCAAGCATAACCCTGTCCTCTGTCTACTTCTGCCCTCAGAGCCCCACAAATGTCAACCAGATCAGGTGAGGATGGAACCTGGTTCCCCCTTCCCCCAGACCCGCTCCCCCATGTCTCTGCATTCCTTCCCATCATGCTTCTTGAGCTCACGGCTGGCCTTTCTACGATGAATCTTGTTTCCCCAGGACCTTTGGACATTCAGCTTTCTGTACATACAATGTTCTTTCATCCAGCTGTTGGTGTGCTGGTTCCTTTAAGCTGAGCCTCCGGTTATATCTTATCTCTTCCTCGACCCCTCCAATTGGCAGTAGCCAGGCACTGCCTACTGGGTTAACTCATCTCTAATCCTCACAGCAGTGCCCCCTTCCCGGTTATATGTCTACTGATCTTTCCTTCTGGAATAAGAGCTGAGCCCTCATTGCCTGGAGCACCACAGGGCTTGTTTAACAAATGGATTCCCTAAACTACCAGCAGGGAGCTGGAAGGAGTGAGGGTCTGGGCAGGGGAGGCCTGCAGAGCCCAGGACACTGTCAGGAGTCACACCTGGACCAGCAGCTTGAGTCTTGTGATCCTCTGGAAGGGCAAGATGAGGAAGGAGGAGAAGGGCAGGCCCTTGCATTTGGGGTCCAGCTCCAGCTGTGCGATCAGCTCCCGAAAAGTTGCCTTCTCCTGTCTGAAGATCCAGACACAGGGGACTGGCTCTGAGCTCAGGGCCTGGAGGTGTGAACAGGAGATGCTCCCCCTCCCCACACACAGCCTCCCAGAGGCCAGACCAACCACAGGCACATGCTGAGATCTACCTCCCTCTTCTGCTCCCTCCCCCTCCTCATTATTTTTAATGGAAAATAAACTGTTCAGATAAACGTCAAATAACAATAGTGGCTCCATATGCCAAGCCATGAAGACTTGGCAAAACATGATTTGTGTGGGAGGGGTAAGAATCTCATTGTAGCCAAGGTTATGAATCAGACATACAATTAGATGACTTCACCCGGCAGGAAGCCGTGGCAAGGTAAACCCACGTAGTGATGCAGCAGTGGAGACCGCAGCAGGCTTGAGGCACCTGCCAGGAGAGCCTGGGCTATTTTTGACAGGTGGGCTCGGCCACGTGGCACAGTGCTGCTAAAGGCCAGAGATGTACGGCAGGGCAGCACACTGCACCTGCTTCTAGGGGGGCTGGGGGGAACTTCACACCCAGGGCAAAGTGACATGGTGACCAGCTACCTGGGAGAGTCTTGCGGAACTGCAAGACAGGAACACCTATTCTGCTTGTCTTATGATCTGAAATGCAGCACTCCGATTCCTCCACTTTCCAACAGTTACTGGGAAGCACTCAAATGCCGGGATACTCAAACTTTAAAATATCCACTTTAACCTTGTGGCTTGATAGAAAAGCCATCAAAATCCAGACGCTATTTGAACAGAGGACATGCAGCACACAGAAACCGTCCTGACATGCCACCTACAACAGAGCCTAGAAGCCATGGGGATCTCTCTGTTACAGATGACTGTTCTAGAAACTTTCCCTTGGGGCCAGCTGCAGCATTGCTTCTTAGTGACTGTCACAGAACCGCCACCTTTGACCCCAGAACTTCTCAACATAGTACCTGCTGCCATGTGCCAGGCAGAGCTTGCCAGCCCCTCAGGCAACATGTGTAGATTTAGCTGTCCTAATAAGGTCCCTAACCTTGCCTTTGTTCTCAGGGCATTCCAGAGACCCCCATGCCTGTGCCTGGGACTGCAAACCTGGTCTTGCTTCCCCAGTATAGGTGCCCTTACTAAAGAGTCTTATTTTTTGCATGGGTGGGAACCACAAGAAAAGCCCTTCCCCGTGGTGCAAAGCAAAGTCATGACATGGGAGACTGGTCCCAGGTGACAGGCATCACTAGCCTTCCTGCCCATCTTTGCCTTTCTTACTACCTCACACCCCCATTTCCAATGTTCTGGACCTTGGATCATTCCTGTGGCTACACATTCTTTCCTACAAGGCTTTACTTCTGGACACAGGTCTGGGGGGCTTTAGCTGACTCTCCTGGAGTACAGGTGAATTCAAGGTTTCCTAGTGACACAATGATGCTCAAGGAACATGTTAGATTTGTATGACATCGCCAGCCTGACCAAATTCTGACTTAGTGTGCTCCCGGGGAATGCCCAGGCAAGAATGGCTGAGCCCAGGCAGGGTATACTCACAGGAGCTGCTTGTATGTCCTCTCCTGGTAGGTCTGGTTACTGACATAGGTGATATAGACTGAGAAGTGGTCAGCTGCGTAGCGGTACACGATGTCACACACATCCGAGATAACGATATTCTCCTCCATGCGGTGTTCCAGCTCCAGCAAAAACCTGCAAGAGGCAAAGTCTGGGCTGAAGGCACCTGGAAATCAGCTGCCTAAACAAACCAGCACACTCACTGACAAGGTGGGTGGGACTCTGCATGCTGGTGGCACATCTGGGCACAGTTGGGAACAGCTGTGTTCTTAGGTGGATGACATCATCAGGGGTATGTGGAGAGGGAGAAGGCACAAGGCTCATCTTTATCTCTTAAGCGTGTACTGATGTCACAGAATGGCAGTCAAGCTGTGCCTCATAATGGTCCTCTGGGTACTAGGAAAGGCAGGGATCAGATGAACCTAGACTGACCCCCATGTCCATCAACACATGGGGCTTGTAACATGATGTCTCTACTTCTGTATTCTGGAATTTTTCAAATTAGAATTCAAGTTGATAGGTAAAAAGCAAGCTCGGAGATCTCACGAGTTGCTCTGGCCTCACTGAGCCATAGTTACTAGATAGGATGGTCACAGGGGAGGGGGAGAGGGGACACAGATAACAAAGAACAGGCAGGTGTCAGTGCAAAGGAGGTGACTGTAAGAGCATTCGGGCACAGAGTGATGCTCCACTGGGGAGCTGCCTCTGCCACACCCTGCCTCGTGTGAACATGGAAAGTTGGCTGCCCATTGCTCATGAGCCCTTCACCCAAATTTCCTCCACAGGAACTCACTTCCTCCTTCACCTGGATCCAACCTCGGGAAACACAGACCTCACATCCTTTTCTGGACTGCTGGATGCCTCATGGGAGAGAAGGAAAGGAGTAGTCTGGGCTCCATTGGCACTGGCCTGCAGGGGCATTTAGGCTTGGGCACCTCAGGGTGAGCAGTTGCTCCCAGATGACCTTGGAAATTGTCATGAGACCCATGCAGACTTGCCTGTGGGTTTCATGCCTAAGATTCAACTTAATATCATTCCAACCAATTAGAGAGAGTCCTTCAACTCCCAGCACCATAAGGAAGCACAGGGCTTGGAAGTTGACAAGAAGAGATGGGTTACAGGGGGTGGGGATTGGACCTGCTGGAGAAGATGGTGAGCCTTTGTACACTTGTGTGTATAGATCAGAGGTCACTCCTCAGGAGCCATCTGCCTAATTTTTTGAGACAATCTCTCATTAGTCTAGAGCTCACCAATTAGGCTAGACTGGCTAGTTGATCATCCAGACCCAGTGATTCTCCTGTCTCTACATGCCTAGCACTGGAGATACAAGTGTGTCCCACTACACTTGGATTTTCATGTGGCTTCTGGGAATCAAATTCAAGTCTTTGTGCTTGCAAGACAAACACTTTACCCAATGAGCCATCTCCCCTAGATGTACAACTTTATCCTATTTCTTTATGTAAAATCCAAAGCATTCAAAACACACCCTGACATGGAGAAGATGGAGGAAGTTGTCCCACCAGGACTCACCGCTCACTGACAGCCATGACATCCAGGACATTGGAAAAGAGGATGTGGGCCTCGGATGGGTGCAGGATCTTCTTCAGCCGCTCATTCTCCATGAAGTGTGACACCAGCAGGTTCAGGCTCTTATAGTAGGAGGCTTCGGAGGTGACCAGCTCAAACATGGCCTGTGCAGACACAGAAGAGACTGGTGGTTACTGCTGAGAGCTGAGGATGCTCTTAGATGCAGAGGTACCGAGGCCCGTTGTGGCAGATTGTGGAAGAAGACAGCCCACCCCAGTGCAAAGGAGAAGGTCCTCTATTCTTGGGAAACACACGGTCATAGCCTGCCTCTAGGACACCTGGTGGCATGCTAAGAACCCATAATAACATAGAAGGAAAAGCAGTCTGAGAGGCTGGTCTTACAACAGAGCTAGATGATGGCAAAGATGACTCTCGTTCATGGTTTTGGTGTAGAGACAGGTGGGACAGCCACTAGGTGGCAGGACCCTGCCTGTCCTCATTTTATAGGAAACAGACCAAGATGCTCATCAGGAAGGGTGTGATTTTGGATGACTTTTATGCTTTTTTTTAATTATCTGAAAAATCCTAAATAAGCCTCTATTATTTCTTTTAGCATCTGATTTTATAATGTAATCAAGAAAATAATTTTCATTTTGAAGAAGAGAAAAACACAAAATCTACCAGGGGGCACCTATCAACATTGCTGTCGACTTACCAAAGTGATGAACTCAAAACAACCCAGCGGCAGGTCTGGCTAGCTTGTCTTTAGTGGTTATAAACTCTACCCTGAAACCCGTGGGAGCCAAGCCCACTCTCTGTCCAATCACTGTCTACTGTCTCTTGACCTAGGGCTGGTTCAGACACCTGAAGGGACAAGGTGACAGGCTGAACTGTTGACCCCTCAAAATCTATGTTTACACCCCGTTCTCCAGAACTGGCAACAGTGCCCCGGAGCTGTGCTTGAACTGAAGGTCTTGAGGTGAGACCATTCCGGAGTCAGGGTGCTCCTACCCCCAATGCTAGGTGCTTGGTTTTGTTTCTGTTGCTGTGATAAAATATCCCGACAAAAGCAACCTCAAGGAAGGTTTAGTCAGCTTACACCTCCAGGTCACAGTACACCACTTTGAGGAAGTTGAGGCAGAAACTTGAAGCAGCTAGTCATCCCCATAGTCAAGAGCAGAGAGAGAGAATGAATCACATCTACTTACTAAGCTCACTCTCTCCTCTTTCATATAGTCCGGGGCCTAAGCTCAGGCTATGGTACCATCAGCTTCTAATCTGGATCTTCCTAAGTCGATAGATGATCAAACAACCCCCAACAGACATGCCGAAAGGTAACCTGATCTAGACAGTCCAGATGATTCTAGATGATGTCAGTTGATGATTAGAACTAACCATCATTCTAGACATCTCTCTAAAGGAAAGGAGGGAGGAGGAGACACAGATACATAGAGGATGGAGGTGGGGACCAGGGTGGCACCTGGGTAGCCAGAGACTTGAAGGCTCCTTCCTTGGGGCTGCTGTTTGTCCCTAGAACACACGTGCCTGGGTGGTGGTGGCAGAGGTGGGCAATGGGTTTCCCATGCTGACTCATTTAATCCTGGGGTCTTTGAGAAGGGATATGTAGACATTCCCATTTCATCATAAGAACACAGATGCAAAGTGGTGAATGACACCCTCAAAGTCATGTGACTTGATGATATGAGAACCAGATTCAATCAGAGGGTTTTCCATGCTCTGGGCTCTGTTACAACTCCCGTCAGGCTGGGTCCCAGCAAAGCAGGGTAAACTGGGCGTTTCTAGTTACTTCTTTCCTGAGAATCCCTGCCAACCAGTAAGCGTGGTGAGGCCCTTTGAGACAAGGAATATATTTGTAAGTTGGAGATGCCCTGCAGTACCAACAAGAAAGCCTACAGAGACATCACAGCCACACCAGATCCCAGGTTCCTGGTCAGCACTTGACTTGAGACAGTGCCAATAGGGTTGAGATGTCATGAGTTGTGGCCCTGGGACCCACATGCTGGCTGGGAATTTGTCTTTGGTTTTCATAGCTGCCTGTATCTAGCTCAGACAAGAAGATCACATTGGGCTTGAAGTTTCTAAAAGCTTCTCTGCTATAAATCCTCTGTTAAGTTTAGTTTCTCAAAAGAATGCACACGTAACTAACCCAACCGACTACAGACAATTGTATCACAGACTGATATCCCCACAGATAATGTGAGAGGCATGTCTATCAGACGGCATGGCTCTAAAGGACACTGCCAGAGACACCTGAGACTATACTTGCAAGTGCCCCCTCACTCTGCAGACGACAGCTTTTGTCCCAATGACTATGAAGACCAGTGTTTGGGGACAGCTGGGCCTGGCTCTGCTGTGGTTGACACCCAGCAGGCCTTGTCCTGAGTCACAGCTGATGCTGGCTGGGCCCATTCACTCCCTACTCCCCCTTTTTGTCCATTTATAGGAGGTTAGTCATCTGTGAATTCTCCTTGGCCAGGATGTTTATCTTTATTTAGCATGTCACATTATTTGCCACATCAGTGTAGCTGTCTTTTCCGTATCAATCTTGCTTTGAATCTCAGCTACTCCAGGCTTTACATACAGGATGGAGGAGGGAGGGACCCAGGAACGTGGATGAGTGGTATATTTTTGCCCATCATGTGGAAGGCCCTCTATTTAATGATCCTCAGTACAAACAAAACCCAAAACAAAACCTTAAAAGAAAAAAGAGATGAGGGACCCAGGCCCTACATGCTCCTCACTTAGGATAGGCTGAGCAGCCATCCGTGCCCCATGCTCACTGGGCACCGGCTGCGTCTGCAGTAGCACCAGCTCTGGTGGTAATTACAGCAGCCCAGATGCAGCTACATCCCAGGGGAGCAGAGAAGGGCAGACTGATGACATCTCTCAGGGAACATCAGGTATTGAGATGTGCCAGAGTGTGCTTAAAGAATGTATGTAGGCCAGGCAGTGGTGGCGCACGCCTTTAATCCCAGCACTTGGGAGGCAGAGGCAGGTGAATCTCTGAGTTTGAGGCCAGCCTGGTCTACAGAGGGAGTTCCAGCATAGCTAGGGATACACAGAGAAACCCTGTCTCAAAAAACCAAAACGTACACACACACACACACACACACACACACACACACACACACACACACACACAAACAAACACAGAGTACATATAGATGAGGTTTTAATATGAGCTATCTACCCATCCCCAGGCTCACATGTTGACAGTTGGTCTTCAGCTGTTATTTGGGAGAAGGTGGGGACTTCAGGACATGATGCTTAGGTCACTGGGGTGGTCACTCCCTAGCCTCTTCCTTTCTCTCCCTGCTTTCTGTCTGGTATGAGGTAAGCTGCTTTGCTTCAACACAGACACTTCCTGCCATGGTATTCAGCCTGACCCTTAGCCCACAGATGACTATGGGCTAGACCCTCTGCAACTGAGCCAAAATAAATTCCCCCTCCTCCTCCTTTGAGACAGGGCCTCTCTGTATAGGCCTGGCTGTCCTGGAACTTGCTATGTAGACCAGGCTGGCATTGAAGTCACAGATATCTGACTGCCTCTGCCTCTCAAGTGCTGGGATTAAAGGTGTGCACCCCTATGCTAGATTCTTTACTTCTTCTCAGTTAGCCCATCACATTAAAGACAAAGTGACTCTGTGTGTGTGTGTGTGTGTGTGTGTGTGTGTTCATGTGAATGTGTATATGAGTGAGTAGCTGAGAGTGTGAGTGTGTGGTTGTGTGAATGAGTATATATATGGATGTTTGAGTCTGTATAGTGTGTGTGTGTATGTATGTATGTATGGAGAGAGAGAGAGAGAGAGAGAGAGAGAGAGAGAGAGAGAGAGAGAGAGAGATTTGTGAATTAGTACCACCATAGATCCCCTTTTGTTAGCCTGGCTGCTGGATGGTATCCTCAGAGAACACCCAATTAGACTGACCCAAATAGAGAGATTCAGGGAAACAGAACTTATAGAGTGAATATATATTTATTAGAATGGCTTACAGGTCCAGCTAGTCCAACAGTGACTGTCTACCAATGGAAGGTCCAAGAATCCAATGGCTGTTCAGTCCACAAGGCTGCTGTCTCCACTGGTCTTCAGTGTAAGCTGGAATCCTGAAGAAGTAGGCTGTAATGCCAGTGAAGGGGCGGACTTGTTAGTTGGGAGCGAGAACAGCAGGCAGAGCGCCAGCTTTCTTTTATATCCTTTATGTAGCTGCCAGCAGATGTGGCTCAGATTAAAGGTGGACCTTCCCACTTCAAAAGATCCGGATTAAAGGTGTTCCTTCCCACCTCAAAGATGCAGTTTAGGAGTGGGTCTTCCCACTTTAATTAATACAAGTTTCCGCACAGTGCCCAGCCATTTGGGTTTAGCTAGCTGCAGATGTAGCCACGTTGACCACCCAGAATAGCCACCACGAGCGTCTAAGTCAAGCTCTGTTCTTCCGCCTCCCTCTCCTGTTTCTTCACCATCACCTCAGTGTCTCCGATTCGTCCTCATATCCCCCTGTTAATAGTCAGGAGCGCCTCTGGTTTGGAAACTGCTTAATCAGGGCAGTCCCAGTACCTCACCTACACCCAGCCAGTCCCGAGGCCACGTGCAGTCCCATGGGCATGACTGCAGCCACACTGCATTAGTGTATTGGGGGGGGGGGTGTCCTTGCTGTGATAAAACACCCCCTAAGCACAATGTAAAAAGAGTTAGCCGGCCAGTGGTGGCGCACACCTGTAATCCCAGCACTCGGGAGACAGAGGCAGGCGGATCTCTGTGAGTTCGAGGACAGTCTGGTCTACAGAGCGAGATCCAGCTATGTAGAGAGACTCTGTCTCAAAAAGAGATCAAGTGTGAAAATAAATAGTTCATATGGTGGGGAGGGCAAGGTGGCAGGAGAGTAAGGCGGCTGGCCTCAGTCAGGAGGCAGAGAAAGATGGATGCTGGTGTTCAGCTGCTTCTCACCCTCTTATTCGGTCCAGGACTCCAGCCCATGGAGTTACACTACCCATGTTAGGATGGATCTTCCATTTCAATCAACACAAGTTAGAAGTTTTGTCACAGACGTGCCCACAGACTCGCCTCCTAGGCAATTCTAGATCCTGTCAGATTGATGATGTTAACCATCACACTTGGCCTCTGGCCCCAGCCCTGCTACCGCTCCCCGAGGCAAGCAAGCGGGCTCTGAGCATGTCCACAGGTGTCCCAGGGGTGTGGTGCTGATTCAGCATCTCCTTTCTCTGGGGGGCAAAGCTGTGTTACACAAAGAAAGGCTAAATTTATGGTGATGGCAGGGGACACACCACAGAAGACACAAGGCATGGCTACTTCTCACTGCCTGGCAGGGAAAGCTGGTGTGTGTGTGTGTGTGTGTGTGTGTGTGTGTGTGTGTGTGTGTGCGGTGCCCAGATCGTAGCGCAGGTTGATTGTCCATGTTCTGTGGCAGGCTGGGCCCCAGGCTGCACTTTATTCCTGACCGTCACTGCTCACAGCCACCCAAGGGGCCAAGCTGCCATTCTCCTTTCGTAAGATTAACAGCTACCACTGACCACCCAAGGCCAATGCATTGTTGCAGCCCAGCTGCTCACAGCAAGCAGACACGTCACAGTCTTCACCAATGGCAGAGCCACCTGGACTGGTCTTCCAGGAAACAGCCAGTGTCAGCCAGCTCTTAGCCTGCACAAAGGACCCAGGCAGGGCGTCCTGTGGTTCTCATGGTTCTTGGCAGCTAACAAATGGAAGAGTGGAGATCTAAGAGCACCGCTGGAGGACCAAGCTGCGATTCATAAA